>NC_064925.1:434546260-434850806 GCF_023897955.1 Schistocerca gregaria
TCAAGAAAAATGATTCTGTTCTGATGTCTTTAATTGACGTAACCGACAAACAATAATGCTGAATAATGTTTATTCAAGAAAGGACATCTCAAACAAACGAAAAGTGTTCCTAGCAACCCATAGCAAACGCAGTAAACTTGACGTCGAGAGCGTTACGAGAACGGTAGCAAGCTCACCAGACTAAATAGTCATCAAAGACACGCTAAAACTGAGTAAATTTTGTGATAGCAATACTTGAAATATTCATCAGTTCAAAACATTTCAGAGCTGAACTTGATGATTAAAAAATTAACACATGTGATATACAGAACAGAACTCATACTCTGTCTATTCTCAGTTCCGTAAATCAAGCAGAAACTGGGTCCTATTCTGGAGCATATTCAGACCTCTCAACATACAAAGTCCCTTCAGAAGTTTAAGCATCGAAACGGCCGTTCACCGCCCAGAATCAAACAGCTACACGACAGAATAACATTCGTTACCACAGGTACGTGTGTCTCCTTCCACAACTCGCGTAAAAGTGTAGAATTGTTCGTTCGAGCTCTTCACTCGAAAAGTCCCAGTCTCCACTCGACGCCCAGTGTTCCATTACTATCTGCGTTCCCTTTCGCTGAAGGCCATTCCCACCAAAAAGACATCGCCCTTACATTCTACAGACATCATTTGACTCCGCTTGATCACTTCCCGGACAAAACCTATGTATTACAACAATATTTAAATAAAATAAGTGTTATATACATTTGGTTACACTCAGGTCACATACGTTAATTATAAGTAATAGTTGATTTGTAAATAAACAAGCCAGCATTCTTGCGCAAGTGTGCTTGCGATAAATAACAACAAATTGCCGTTACATATTGTTTTAAACAATTATTTATGCCTTCTTGACAGAAGAGTCTTTTGGTTCTCTTTTCAATTGTGGTGTCTCCTAACAAATGCAACTGACCACTTTTAAATTAGTACTGTTTTATAGTAGTGCTTGCAATCAACATTTCAATAATGTTGCTGGAAAAATAGTAAACTCTTCATTAAATAACTACACAAGTATGAGAATATAGCAGGTAGTGATGTTGTGTTCACTTGCTGTGTAAATGTGAAGAACACAATTTCCGGAGTAAAAAGATATAAAAACAGTAACAAATCAAGATGACAGTATAGAGAACGTTAGGTGCTTTTTCAGGAGACACTGTAAGCGGATTATGCCAGTACCGTTATTACACAGCCAGAGCTGTAAAACTTCCGACACAATGGAAGTGATAGAACAATGATATAATGGTTGCTCAGCGATACGACTTGCGCCTCACTCATGTTGTGACTTGGCGGATGTAGTACCGTTTCAAAAACAATAGCACGCCAAGCTTTGCATATTTGCCGCCAGTTTTTGACAGGCAACATTAGTCACCACAAGGAACAAGCTACGAGTGGAAGTCTATGAAAGTCTATGCCGAGGAATGGTTCATCGAGCTAACGGCGTAAGGAGTCCTGGTATGTATTGGCGTTACGAAATCGTGCTTTCATTAAAGGGACTTCATAAAATATATTAACATAGGTCCGTCACCATCCTCAAACACCAACCATACTGAAACCTGATTGGGAGGTAGTCAGAGAGCGCACAGGATAAGGTTAAGGTTGTGGATGGGGCCATAAATAGTTAGTGTGAGTTGCGCAATCAAACACACAACTTTATTTTTCTGAGATCCACTTATTTACGCATTGGCTTAAAAGATCACAATTAAACAATACGACTGAAGGCCTGGCTTAGAAATCAATAGAAATTAAAAGTAGGAGGTAAAAATTTTAAAAAAAACTGTCAATTCAATAATCAATTACAACTTAGGAAGACGGCTGCAAGATTTTGCCGACTCCGACACATCATACGATGCTGCTAGCCCAAAACATACCAGGGGGCAACAACCCACAAGTGAATGAAGAGATGTCACAATAGTTGAGGTTTCATAACAGATTAACTGATCACTCAACTTCCTTGTCCAGGATCGGTGGCAACGAACTTGTCGCTCTCACAGCTAGCGCCTCACGATCCATGCACACCGCCAGTGGTCCTGGCTTGGCCTCAAGCCGCGGTGACTTGCTTGCTGCTCCGTCCCAACCGACTCACTCAATCGAGCACGCAGACAGGTTTAAAATAACTGCCCATTCGAAACCACAAAAGCTACACACGGTTCCGCGAAACACTTCCACAAGCAACTCAGACAACACTAACACCAGTCACTGTGGAACAACAAAACGAATCACAGGTCGTCACACACAGAGAACCCAGAAGTGGTCGGCGACCAAATACACATAGTCCAATGGGACGACTGACTGAACGACCAACCAAGGCCATCCCCACTTAAGTCATGTGTTTCGGGAACGGTCGGGTGAGTCATGGCTGTCTGGACCTCACTGCTGATCCGTTCCGACTTCCTCGATGTCCGTTTCCAACTCGGACACACGACGACCCGGAGACACTGGCTCAGACCCAACCATGCAGAGGGAACACCGAATCATTGATCACCCGACGTCTCTGCACAAGGAAGGAACCGACCACGTCCTGCAAGATGACCAAATGAAGGTGCCCAGAAACGGATGGACAAGTACTGGCTGTACGGACCTCACTGGTGTTCAATCCTGACTGAACTCCCGACACACGATGACCCGGAAATACTAGAGTCGCTCCAGAGATGGTACGACAGTGCTCTTATCGATAAACGCTGCTGCTGCCACTCACGGGCAGGCAAGCCGGCAACTTAATGACGCCATCAAATCGAAAAGAAACGAGATGACAGTACCACCATGACAATATTTGAAACAATAACGGCACGATCACGAGCCGCGCACAGCTCACATACATTATGGTTCGCCAAGGTGAAGTACAGACACGAAGGGTAGTTTATTGTTCATAAATAAACGTGTATACATACTCATCGTATGCGTAAGTTGTCTCAAGATGGCACTGTATCAGTTTTTATAAGAGGTCGTGGTACTGATAAGAAATTTCGTGTAACTGGTGATTGTACATTGTATAAGTCTGTGATAGTGGTGTCTCGTTTCCTTCTTGTGCTAATGGTGCCGCTGAGTTGCTAGTATTGTTTGACCGCGACTGGCAGCAGCAGCAGTTATCGATAGCCATCAGTGTGGTAATATCTTCGGTGCCACTGCTAGCATTTCCGGGTAGTTATGTGTGTTAGACAGTTCGGGCTTTGGAAAGAGCAGCGAGGAAACCCGCAGTGCGCGGGCAGGCCGAGACTGCTGGTGGCGTGCAGGCACTGTCGGACCGATTGGCTGTAGCCGGCGACCGAACCCAGGACGTTCGAAGATGAGTGAAACGTATCCAGTACGGGAACCTCCACTGTTTGAGATCTCCCTGTTGTTTGCGTGTTGCTGCTCCCAGGGTCGGTGAGACCAACCGCAACAAGTGGGGTCTGTCAGCTTGGCGGAAGCTATTAGCCGCCTTCTACTCCTTGATGCTACTTTGGATTTAGTGTTATTCTTATTAGTGAAGTGCAACCATCGGTATTTTCTGCCTTGTGGCCCCTAACGCCCCATTTACCAACCCTGGAGGTTAGCGTACTTTTCCGGCAGTGTACCTTTCCTCGTTGTGTTGATGCTGTCCGACACGGCATGTGGTTCGACAGTCCCTTGAATTGTACTGTGCATATTTTCTGGAAGGCCTACCTTTGGTTCTAGTGTTTCCTTCGGCCTTGGGTGTTTGTCTGAAGATATAGTGCTTTCCGTTTCTTCGCCCTTGCCTAAAAATATTCCATCGTTGTACCGGTGATCCGACGTTAGGCGGATTGTTTAGTCGGTCGGTCGGCGCTTAAGCTACCCCTAGTATGAGTTTCCATCCTGTTACGTGAGTACAACTCTTGGCTGCCTGTCTCACCCCTTACACAGCTGTAGTCACCTTCCTCAGGTGGATCCAGGGAGCACTGTCTGTGGATCACTCCATCTTATTTGAACCAGTTGTCATAACTGCTTAAAATTCGCCCTAATGTTTTAACATGTTGTTGCCTTCCCCACTTGTAATTCCGGCCTTCAGCCGTTAATTGTTTGTAACACTGCTTGTGGTCTCCAGCTGACAAATTATTTCTAATTTTCTCTTAATAAGGCCTGTTACAGTTCGTTGAGATTGTTTTAAAAAGGTTTTAGTATTTTAAAGTGCAACTGCGTCACTTACTTGTAATTCAGACCTTCAGTCGTTGAGTATTCTGAAAATTACTTGTGGCCTTCAGCCCCCAATAATTTTGAATCCTTTCGCAATCAGGCCTTCAGCAGTTAATTGTTTGTAACATTGCTTGTGGCTTTCAGTCAACAAATAATTTTCAATCCTGTTTCAGTAAGGCCTTCACCCCTCAATATAGCTTGTTACAAGTTATTAAGATTATCAGAAAGGGTTTCAGTATTTTAAGGTGTAATTGTCCACCTTCCTTGTAATTCAGGTCTTCAGCACTTGTGTATTCTGAAATTACTTGTGGCCTTCAGCCAACGAATAATTTCAACTTTCTTAATCAGGTCTTCAGCCGTTGATTTTGTGTAACATTGTTTGTGGCCTTCAGCCGACCAATAATTTGCAATTTTTTCTTAACAAGGCCTTCGGCCGTTACTATAGCTTGTTACCCTTTCGACTGTTAAGAAGAAAATATCTGAGTATTTGTTAATGTGTAACTGTCTTCCTTACTTGTAATTCAGGCCTTCAGCCGTTGTATATGCTGAAATTGCTGCTGGCCTTCAGCCGTAAATTGTTTGTAATATTGCTTGTGGCTTTCAGCCGAGAAATTGTTTCAATTCTGTCTTGTAAAGGCCTTCAGCGGTCACTATAACTTGTTACAGTTATTAAGATTGTCAAAAGGGTTTTTGGTATTTTTAGCGTGTAATTGTCCACCTTATTGGTAATTAAGGCTTTCAGCCACCAGTGTAATAAAATCTTTTAAAAATGATTCTTGAAATTTTTTTTTATAAATAAAGTGTATGTGTTTTCTGTGCAACCAACGATAACTGATTAGGCCCCGTCCACACCTTTCCTGCTTTCCCTAAGTCACACGTTTCAAGCACCCATGTTCCGGCACCCATCGTAGAGGGTCGACAGCTTCTTCTGTAGGCATCAGTTACACATTTCGTGATGATGTTACAAACTTTCAGGGATGATGGACAAAGGACTCAGTTAGAGGCAAAGGACCCTGGTCAGGGAACGACTCCAGAGATATAAGTCGTTCTAATACCTCTGACAGTCCAATAAATGTGCTAGTACTCTCCTTGCTAAGACAGTAGGTTAGGCAGCTTTGAGAAATGGTAGTATGGACCCAAACAAGACAAACCGTCTAGTAAACATGAGGTCTAAAAATGAATACCTGAAGAGCACTTGTTCAGTGGAAGAGATGTGTTTCAAGTAAGGAAAATGAACGAGTGTTCATAGTCATTAAGATATGTATTTTAGAGCCCGTATTTATTGGATTTTTTTCTGGTTTTGATCCATACTAAGTCGTCCAAAATTATGGAAAACAAAGACATTGCAAGAAATGAGTTGTGTTTCATGTTAGTGAAGATGAACTTGTGCCCATAGTTCTTAAGGTAAGTATTTCAGACCAAACGTTTACAAGACATCTTTCTCATTTGGTCCACAATAGCACTTTCGAAAGTTGCCTTCCCTAAAATCGTAGCAACAACAGTACCGATACATGTATTTCCCTGTGATAGGTACCTCAACGGTTTCTGCTTGTAACTTCTGACCCGGTCGTTTCCGGACCAGGGTCCCTTACCTCAAATAAATGTTACCTCTCTCCATCATCCCTCAAAGTCGTATCATAGTAAGTTAATCACCCCATACATATCACTACACATATCCTATCCTGTTCCACGCGGCTCAGAAGGGACTGAAGTCTCTTCTTTAAATTTTCGTTTGACGGTTAAATACGTTCTTTATATAGGTGCCTCAGCTCCTTTTGAACAAATATACGTCCTAGCGCTCCATATTTGTCTACTACGAAAACATCTTTAAGCGACGATAGAAGACTATGTATTTTATATTTCAATAGCTTTGGCTCAGAAAAATAGTAAATGTGTAAAAATGCCACGCTCCTGTTAAGATTTAGCAAGTATAATTCTTAATCGTTATTATTATAGCCCTCAGATTATTAACGGGTAAAACAAATGAGAAAAGCGACAACTTTAGCTTCAGAACGGGGGACCATGGTAGGGAAAGTGAAGAAATTTTAGTACCTGGAAGCAAAATAAGGCATCATAGATGAAACAAGAACAATGTCATATCACAGGCAAACTGAGAATTTCTCACCAGGAGAAGACTACTATTAACAAACGTAGGACTTCCCTTAGGAAGGAAATTTTTAAGGATATATGTGTGAAGGACAGCATTTTATGAAAGGGAATCGTACAGTATGGGAAAACTGGAAAAGAACAAAATCGGAGCCCTTTACGTGTTGCATTGCAGAAGGGTGCTGAAAATTAAACAGACTAATAAGAGATGAGTATGTTCACTGTGGATTCGGTGAGGAAAGTGATGTATTAAAAATGCTAACTAGAATAGCGGATGGGACGATGCGACAAGCGTTGAGACATCAGGGAACGCCTTTCATGATACTAGAGGAAGAAGTAGAGGGAATATTTGTATTGGAAGACAAAGACTAGTATATAAGCGGCAAGTAAACTGCAAGAACCAAAGAAACGTGCAGATCGCCCCTTTCGATAATGTGCCCTGATTGATGCCCGAATATTTGTTACTAGATTCGGTTTACGGCGCGGACGTAGCCACAATATGTGTCCAGCCATAGAGACTGGTGAGCAGTGAACATCCCAGCATGTCGCAAATTTACCGGCTATGAAAGTGGGAGACTAACTGGCGCAAGACACATGGATCGTCGCATATTGGAGGCTGGACAAGAATTCTGTTTTCCGATGTCAACAGTATGTAGAAAGGATCTTCAGTTTCGCAGCGGAAACGTTTCCACACGCGTAAATCACCGCACAGGTCGACCATATTGGTCAATCAATGATCTTCCGTGGGTCCCACCGCCAACGATCTGAATTTTAAGCGTCAGAAAGCCACTTGAACCAGATCTGTACGAGGCAAATGCACTGCATAGGCTACAGCCGTCCACGACAGAGCTATGTTCTTTTGCTGACACCTCAGCATATAACTTAACGACATCATCAATGGCTCTTTCCGGTTTCAGTTATATAGATTACATGGCGCGGAGAGAGGCGCGTGATCCCTGAAGCTATTGTTATGGATCCTGAGTGTCAGCATTGTCGCGTCAGACACAACGCGAATCAGTTATTGGGGACTGTGTTCATTTGCTACCATTAGATCCCACCGTCCAGCTGCAGGATCCAATGTGAGGTTCACGTAATGTAGACCATTTGCAACGCTTTCTCTCTTTCAGAGTACCCTGAAGAAAATACCACGTGTCGAGAGAATAATGGGACACGTCACCGACCTTTGTTGCACACAGTTGGCTTAATGAACACTCCAGTAAATCGCGACTATGGCTTGGCCCACCACATCACCCAATCATCGAGCATTTATGGGTGCCGTCGATACCCATGTACGCTCGATGAACCTAAAACAAATCGTCCATGATCAATTGCTGGTACCAATGCAAGGTGTATGAATCAAAAAACCTCGAGAATGATTCCAGTAGCTCGTAATGTTCGTGCCTCGACGTGTTAGTGTAGTTTAGATACATGTGGAGGAGCATCTACTATTTACATCACATACAGTGGCTCCTCATGAGTTTTAGTCACTTATAATTAAGGACGTCGAGTGTAAGTATAGGTCTGAGATGAAAATCTTGACTCAGCAGAGGAAATGTAGATAGGCCACATGAAATAAGACAGATGGCTGAGTACACGAAACCAGGCATTCCAAGAAAGATCTAAAGACTAATAAATCTCCTTAATATTTAAAGTATCTGTTTCCTGTCCAAGTTCTATGTGCATACGAATGAGTTTGTACCATACTTTCATACGGATGAGTGTTGCCACAATTCAGAGTAGGAATATTCAGAGGGCGTAGCAGTTGGGTATGATTATTATTATTATTATTGTTATTATTATTATTATTATTATTATTATTATTATTATGTTGTCTTGCTTCCCAGTCTTATCACACTCGTTGTCGTTCTGTCATGTTTCATGTTTATATTCTTAGTTTTAGTGCCGAGAAACCGTGTTGTTGAGAATATGTATGAACTGAACGTTAACTACTCAGAGACGAATTTATTATACAGAGAAGAGTAAATGTTAAGTAAAAGATTCCCACTACCAATGCAGCTAACTTTGGTGTTTGCAAATGCAAAAGAAGCGTGGCTAACAGAGAAGCATAGTACATCTGAAAAAGAAATGACTGTAAATTGAAGTGACAACGGGTAAACACGAAGATTAAAGGCAGTCTCTTGAAAAGCAGAATTAAATGCCATTACAGAGCTATCTCCAGAACTTTCTGAGAAATAAATTACGTTTAAATAAGTGAGGAACCTTTCTTACGAGATTGGTAATTTCAAAGGAAAAAGAATGAAACTGAATTTCACCGAGATGAAACGAGGTCTGTAACCCACCTTTACTTGCTTATTCGACCCTCACGCGTGCTTTACACAACTATAAAAGACCAAAGGTATGACAAAGGATTGCAGGGTAATTAAAAATATAAAATGAATAGACAAAATGTTTGTGATACAATTAGATTTAATAATAAATGTGAGAGATAATTAATATTTTTCATAATATTTTACGCTCTGCAAAGCTTTAATTTCTCGTAAAATCAGAAAACTTGTCAAAACCAACATTCACATATAAATTAAAAACATTGTACTGTGTGTTCGTAAATGTTTGTAATGAACGTCACAAGGGGGTTCCCATGTTCAAAGGAAACAAGATATTCTTACTTTTGTAAAGCCTCGTCACCAGTTTTGCAAATGCCTCGTCGCTACTGTTGCGTAGGCCGAGTTGCGACTGTTGTTGCGGTACGTGAATTCGTGAAACGGCTTCTGCTGCAGTATACCACTAAGAAAATTTCTTCCTGCCACTAATACACGGATACTGTAAATCTGTGGTAAGTTCCTATGGAACCAAACTGCTGAGGGCATCGGTCCCTAGGCTTACACGCTACTTAATCTAACTTAAAGTAACTTACGCTAAGGACAACAGGCCGGACGGAGGACTCGAACCTCCGACGGGGAGAGCCGCGCGAACTGTTGCAAGGCGCCTCAGAGCGCGGCTTCAGTGTGAAAGCTGGACGCTATGAAAACAGATAGAAGGTTGTTATAAGCTTCGAAAATGTGGCTATGACGAAAGCTAACAAGAACCAAATGTTTTGAAAGAGATCAATGATCAGAAAAATCTCATAGTAATTATAAAGAAAGAAAGAAAGCCCACGATAACATACACTCCTGGAAATGGAAAAAAGAACACATTGACACCGGTGTGTCAGACCCACCATACTTGCTCCGGACACTGCGAGAGGGCTGTACAAGCAATGATCACACGCACGGCACAGCGGACACACCAGGAACCGCGGTGTTGGCCGTCGAATGGCGCTAGCTGCGCAGCATTTGTGCACCGCCGCCGTCAGTGTCAGCCAGTTTGCCGTGGCATACGGAGCTCCATCGCAGTCTTTAACACTGGTAGCATGCCGCGACTGCGTGGACGTGAACCGTATGTGCAGTTGACGGACTTTGAGCGAGGGCGTATAGTGGGCATGCGGGAGGCCGGGTGGACGTACCGCCGAATTGCTCAACACGTGGGGCGTGAGGTCTCCACAGTACATCGATGTTGTCGCCAGTGGTCGGCGGAAGGTGCACGTGCCCGTCGACCTGGGACCGGACCACAGCGACGCACGGATGCACGCCAAGACCGTAGGATCCTACGCAGTGCCGTAGGGGACCGCACCGCCATCTCCCAGCAAATTAGGGACACTGTTGCTCCTGGGGTATCGGCGAGGACCATTCTCAACCGTCTCCATGAAGCTGGGCTACGGTCCCGCACACCGTTAGGCCGTCTTCCGCTCACGCCCCAACATCGTGCAGCCCGCCTCCAGTGGTGTCGCGACAGGCGTGAATGGAGGGACGAATGGAGACGTGTCGTCTTCAGCGATGAGAGTCGCTTCTGCCTTGGTGCCAATGATGGTCGTATGCGTGTTTGGCGCCGTGCAGGTGAGCGCCACAATCAGGACTGCATACGACCGAGGCACACAGGGCCAACACCCGGCATCATGGTGTGGGGAGCGATCTCCTACACTGGCCGTACACCTCTGGTGATCGTCGAGGGGACACTGAATAGTGCACGGTACATCCAAACCGTCATCGAACCCATCGTTCTACCATTCCTAGACCGGCAAGGGAACTTGCTGTTCCAACAGGACAATGCACGTCCGCATGTATCCCGTGCCACCCAACGTGCTCTAGAAGGTGTAAGTCAACTACCCTGGCCAGCAAGATCTCCGGATCTGTCCCCCATTGAGCATGTTCGGGACTGGATGAAGCGTCGTCTCACGCGGTCTGCACGTCCAGCACGAACGCTGCTCCAACTGAGGCGCCAGCTGGAAATGGCATGGCAAGCCGTTCCACAGGACTACATCCAGCATCTCTACGATCGTCTCCATGGGAGAATAGCAGCCTGCATTGCTGCGAAAGGTGGATATACACTGTACTAGTGCCGACGTTGTGCATGCTCTGTTGCCTGTGTCTATGTGCCTGTGGTTCTGTCAGCGTGATCATGTGATGTATCTGACCCCAGGAATGTGTCAATAAAGTTTCCCCTTCCTGGGACAATGAATTCACGGTGTTCTTATTTCAATTTCCAGGAGTGTATTAGAATTAAGCTTTCGAAAAGAAAACGAAAGGAGGCCGAGAAAGTATCTGAACATGTAGAACATCTGTTGGAAGAAATACACCATGATTACGAAGAAATGAACATCACAATATCGAGATGAAAAATTACAGCCTTCAGAGGAAGAAGAAGAATATGACGATGATGATAATAATGAACCCATGATATTCTAATTGCAGAGATTAATGAAGTCATTAAAGGAATGGTTTACGTGGAAATATATCGAGGGTAGGTTTTGGAACCAATTCTTGAATAGTCTCTCAGCCACACTTTTTCCTGTAGAAAACTACTGTATGCAGACCAAAAGGCACTGATCAATGATCGTAAGTACCGAAATTATTATTCTTATGGTAATTATTCTTCTAAAGTCCCTTACGGGACACTCTATGTTTGTTAGATAACTCTTTAAGGAAGAACTACTGCCAAAGAAAACGTGAGGTATTTCGGAATTATGTGCACTACCTATATAGATACGATCATTCCTAGTAAAGAGCATTGAGTTTGCACCAGTAATTCTAAACAAAGAGGTCCAGCGTTAATTTGTGAAAAGTATGATGTTCGCCTTCAGTCTCGCCCGGCTGCTTAGTACTGTGCATCCAAGGTCCGGTTTATTGTAACAAGCACATTTCTTCATCGCTACAGTGAGTTAATCTAACTCACAAAGATATTTATGGATTTCTATAATAGCGCTTTCTTTCTCAGGAAAGTAATTGTGAAATATAGGAAAATATAGAATACGTTCAGGAACCAAGAATCAGAAATGAGAATGGAAGGCCACGAATGTATCGCCTCTACTGTTCAGTATATGCATCGAAGAATTGATGGTTGTAAATAAAAGAAATATTTAGGAGTGTGAGAAAAATTCAGGGTGACATGACATCAATGATTGGCTGATATCACTTCCATCGTCAGTGAAAGTGAGGAAGAATTCCAGGAGCTGCTGAATGGAAGGATCACAGTCTAATGAGCACACGCTACGGAAGGAGAGTAAACCGAAGGAAGACGAAAGTACTGTGGAGCAGCAGAAATGAGATTAGCGATTGGGGACCACAAACAACATGAAGTGAAGAATTCTACTACCTTGGAAGCAAATTACCACTTGTTGGATGATGCAAGAAACACACTAGCACAGGCAAAGGCGGCATTTCTGGCCAACGAACGCCTACTAATATCAGACATTGGCCTCAATTTTGGGAAGAAATAATTAAGAATCTACATTTGGAGAACATCATTGTATGCAAATGAATCATAGAATTTGGTAAAAACCGGGAAAGAAAATGATGAAAGTATTTCAGATGTAGTGCTATAGAGGAATGTTGAAAATGAAGTGGAGCGATAAGAACCGATGAATCGACGAGCAGAGAAACATATGAAAAACTATGAAGAAAAGTAGGGACCGATTGAGAGGACACGTGGTAATACATCAGGGAATAACTTAAATGGCGTTTTATGGAACTGCAGAGTGTGAAAACTATAAAGTGAAGACAAGAAATGGAAGATATACAACAAGTAATTGACAACGATTGGTGAAAGGGCTTCCTGAGATGATGAGGCTGGCAGAAGAAAGGTGTTAGTCGTGAGCCACATGTGACCAGTCAAAAAATTGTTGGTTCAAAAGAAAAATGACGATGCTATTATAAGTTTTGTCAAAGAAAGACAGTGTCTCAACTTGTGCGGGTACTGGTGTGTAGTATCTGTAAGTGGTTGTTCTTTGGAGGGCGACAATGTCCAGTGGCGCAGAGAGTCGCAAGCAGAGACAGTTGTTGAGAGGCTGTGGAAGGTATAGGCTACGTGAACCAAAGGCGGTTGCGTAGCGAAGTATTTATCTCAATATTTAATAGTAGTGGCACACAGTTTGAATAATAGTGTGTTTATGTTTGTTCAGTGTGATAAAGGAAATAAATTAAATTTTGCCAGTTCTTAATGCGTCTCTATTAGTTGGTACCACACCATTGCATTTAACAATGAACGAAGTCTCGATATACACGGTCAACTGCAGCAAGAGGATAGTACCATAATAATCATTAATTAACCCATATAGTCTCCAAAAAATAAGGAAGCTTATAAACTATGATGGCAAATCATAAAGAATAGGCATTCTTTTAACAAAATCTCGTATCAGGAAAATAATACTTCAAGTACCATAATTTCTTTACATCTTGTCTCTCAACCTCTGTGCCCTTGGTCCATCTCTCGACAAGCTAGCCTTGTGCCACCATTCATTTTCTTTCCCACTACCTCGTCACCTAACAATAACTTATGTTCTCTCAGGCGTTCCTTCATCGGACTGAATAGGTCAAATTCACTAGGAGTTCAATCAGGACTGTACCATGGGAGCTCCAGCAGCTCAGAACCAACCGAAGTGTCGAATCCAATGTACACTTACGGTCAGAAAAAAAACAACAGAAAATATTGAACGACTAGAGATAGGGTGATCATATTCACAGGATGAGTATATCTCTATGTTGTGCAGAAATGATTTGCATTTCAGTCACCTCAGTCCAGGATGTGTCGTGTTGCCTAGTACGCAAAGGTCCGACATCGGCCCTGAAAATTTGATCAGTGTGTGATGGTATCGACTCTTTTAGTGTGAGTATTTCGCCCTGTGGTATAGACATCCATCCTTAATTGACCCGGCTCAAAAGTGCATCTGTGATGGTTGGCATTGGGTCACAGCAGGGCACGCATATCACACATTTCCGGTTGGCGGTAAGTCTGGTGAATTGGCGGGCTAGCCAAAAGGCTGACATCCTATGACACAAAGAAGGAACGTGTTTGTGCAGCAATATGAGTATTGTGTAGCTGAAAAATGGCGTCTGGGGTGTTGTGCAGAAAGGGTACGGCTAAGGGATAGAATGATGTCATTCGCGTAGGTCACACTGGTCACAGTGACCTGGACCAACAGTGATTTGTGGTTCTACCCAACAGCACTCCACAGTATAAGGCCTTCAGTTGGCGCCGTATGTCTTGTGCAAAGGCAGTCACTGTGACGCTGCTCACTCTGTCTGCGGCGAACCAAAATGCGGCCATCATTTTCAAACAAACGGGACCTGGATTCGTTCGGAAACACTGCCTAACTCCATTCCTGCTGCCTAATAAATTGCGAAGGACTGTCACCCATGAAACGTACGCTGTGTTACACAGTTCAACTGTTGCTCCAGAGCCGACGAGGACACAGATCTGTTCTACAATGCCACTAAGATAAGGGTTCGATTTTCTCGGGTGCTAGTTCGGGTGGTGCGAACTGACCCATCTCGTCGTGTTCTAAACCATTCTGCACGTACCCGTTACAGTGCTAAAACATTTCGTCCCACCTGAGCAACAATTTCCCGATAAATGCATCACATTCCCTCATGCTAATAATTCGCCTTCTTTCAAACTCACTAATTCTACATCTACATCCATACTCCGCAAGCCACCTGACAGTGTGTGGCGGAGGGTACCCTGAGTACCTCTATCGGTCCTTCCTTCTATTCCAGTCTCATATTGTACGTGAAAAGAAGGATTGTCGGTATGCTTCTGTGTGGGCTCTAATCTCTCTGATTTTATCCTCATGGTCTCTTCGCGAGATACACGTAGGAGGGAGCAATATACTGCTTGATTCTTCGGTGAAGGTATGTTCTCGAAACTTTAACAAAAGCCCGTACCGAGCTACTGAGCGTCTCTCCTGCAGAGTCTTCCACTGGAGTTTATCTATCATCTCCGTAACGCTTTCGCGATTACTAAATGATCCTGTAACGAAGCGCGCTGCTCTATCTCTTCTATCAACCCTATCTGGTGCGGATCCCACACTGCTGAGCAGTATTCAAGTAGTGGGCGCACAAGCGTAGTGTAACCTACTTCCTTTGTTGTCGGATTGCATTTCCTTAGGATTCTTCCAATGAATCTCAGTCTGGCATCTGCTTTACCGACGATCAACTTTATGTGTTCATTCCATTTTAAATCACTCCTAATGCGTACTCCCAGATAATTTATGGAATTAACTGCTTCCAGTTGCTGACCTGCTATTTTGTAGCTAAATGATAAGGGACCTATCTTTCTATGTATTCGCATCACATTACACTTGTTTACATTGAGATTCAATTGCCATTCCGTGCACCGTGCGTCAATTCGCTGCAGATCCACCTGCATTTCAGTACAATTTTCCATTCTTGCAACCTCTCGATACACCACAGCATCATCTGCAAAAAGCCTCAGTGAACTTCCGATGTCATCCACCAGGTCATTTATGTATATTGTGAATAGCAACGGTCCTATGACACTCCCCTGCGGCACACCTGAAATCACTCTTACTTCGGATGACTTCTCTCCATCGAGAATGACATGCTGCGTTCTGTTATCTAGGAACTCTTCAACCCAATCACACAATTGATCTGATAGTCCGTATGCTCTTACTTTGTTCATTAAACGACTGTGGGGAACTGTGTCAAACGCCTTGCGGAAGTCAAGAAACACGGCATCTACCTGTGAACCCGTGTCTAAGGCCCTCTGAGTCTCGTGGACGAATAGCGCGAGCTGGGTTTCACACGACCGTCTTTTTCGAAACCCATGCTGATTCCTACAGAGTATATTTCTAGTCTCCAGAAAAGACATTATACTCGAACATAATACGTGTTCCAAAATTCAACAACTGATCGACGTTAGAGATATAGGTCTATAGTTCTGCACATCTGTTCGACGTCCCTTCTTGAAAACGGGGATGACCTGTGCCCTTTTCCAATCCTTTGGAACGCTTCGCTCTTCTAGAGACCAACGGTACACCGCTGCAAGAAGGGGAGCAAGTTCCTTCGCGTACTCTATGTAAAATCGAACTGGTATCCCATCAGGACCAGCGGCCTTTCCTCTTTTGAGCGATTTTAATTGTTTCTCTATCCCTCTGTCGTCTATTTCGATATCTACCATTTTGTCAACTGTGCGACAATCTAGAGAAGGAAGCACACTGCAGTCTTCCTCTGTGAAACAGCTTTGGAAGAAGACATTTAGTATTTCGGCCTTTAGTCTGTCATCCTCTGTTTCAGTACCATTTTGGTCACAGAGTGTCTGGACATTTTGTTTTGATCCACCTACCGCTTTGACATAGGACCAAAATTTCTTAGGATTTTCTGCCAAGTCAGTACATAGAACTTTACTTTCGAATTCATTGAAAGCCTCTCGCATAGCCCTCCTCACACTACATTTCGCTTCGCGTATTTTTTGTTTATCTGCAGGGCTTTGGCTATGTTTATGTTTGCTGTGAAGTTCCCTTTGCTTCCGCAGCAGTTTTCTAACTCGGTTGTTGTACCACGGTGGCTGTTTCCCATCTCTTACGATCTTGCTTGGCACATACTCAACTAACGCATATTGTACGATGGTTTTGAACTTTGTCCACTGATCCTCAACACTATCTGTGCTTGAGACAAAACTTTTGTGTTGAGTCGTCAGGTACTCTGTAATCTGCTTGTCGTCGCTTTTGCTAAACAGAAAAATCTTCCTACCTTTTTTAATATTTCTATTTACGGCTGAAATCATCGATGCAGTAACCGCTTTATGATCGCTGATTCCCTGTTCTGCATTAACTGATTCAAATAGTTCGGGTCTGTTTGTCACCAGAAGGTCTAATATGTTATCGCCACGAGTCGGTTCTCTGTTTAACTGCTCAAGGAAGTTTTCAGATAAAGCACTTAAAAATATTTCACTGGATTCTTTGTCCCTGCCACCCGTTATGAACGTTTGAGTCTCCCAGTCTATATCCGGCAAATTAAAATCACCGAGAACTATAACATGGTGGGGAAATCTACTCGAAATATTTTCCAAATTATTCTTCAGGTGCTGAGCCACAACAGCTGCTGAGCCCGGGGGCCTATAGATAAATCCAATTACCATGTCTGAGCCTGCTTTAACCGTAACCTTCACCTAAATCATTTCACAATTCGAATCTCCGTCAATTTCCTTCGATACTATTGCACCTCTTATCGCTATAAACACGCCTCCCCCTTCACTGTCCAGCCTGTCTCTGCGGTATACATTCCAGTCTGAGTTTATGATTTCATTACTGTTTACATGTGGTTTCAGCCAACTTTCTGTCCCTAGTACTGTATGGGCGTTGTGACCGTTTATTTATGAGAGCAGTTCTGGGACCTTTCTATAGACGCTCCTGCAGTTTACTATTAGCACATTAATATTGTTATTTCCTGTTGCATTTTGCCTACTCCTGCCTTGCCGCGTCTCAGGAGGCGTCTTGTCGGGCCTAGGGAGGGAATTCTCTAACCTAAAAAAAAACCATGTGCAATCCACACGTACTCCGCTACCCTCGTAGCCGCTTCCGGCGTGTAGTGCACGCCTGACCTATTCAGGGGGACCCTACATTTCTCCACCCGATAGCGGAGGTCGAGAAATTTGCACCCTAGCTCTCCGCAGAATCGTCTGAGCCTCTGGTTTAAGCCTTCCACTCGGCTCCAAACCAGAGGACCGCGATCGGTTCTGGGAACGATAATACAAATAGTTAGCTCTGATTCCACCCCGCGAGCGAGGCTTTCCGCCTTCACCAACTCCGCCAACCGCCTGTACGAACTGAGGATGACCTCTGAACCCAGACGGCAGGAGTCATTGGTGCCGACATGAGCAACAATTTGCAGTCGGGTGCACCCAGTGCTCTCTATCGCCGCCGGTAGGGCCTCCTCCACATCTCGGATAAGACCCCCCCGGCAAGCAGACAGAGGGAACACTGGCCTTCTTCCCCGACCTTTCCGCTATTTCCCTGAGGGGCTCCATTACCCGCCTAACGTTGGAGCTCCCTATAACTAATGAACCCCTCCCCCCCTGTGCCTGCTCGGACCTTGCTGAAGGAGCAGCCACATGCCCAGTCACAGGCAGAGCGGGCGATGCCACACGGCCAGCCTCCACATTGACCCTCCGCCTCGTGCGCCACGAACTCCGCTGAACCCGCCACTCCCCTTGGGGAGAGGGTGGCCCAACCGCGCCCGGTACCCGCGAAGATGTCTCGACAGCAGGGACAGTGGGTGAAGCATGTAACACCTGGGGTATACCTTGCGACGCACCAGACTCCCCACTGCCGCTACACTCCGAGGCAGCAGCCTGAAGACGGTTGACCGCGGCCATCAAGACGCTCAGCTGTTCGCGAACAGTGGCCAGCTCCTCCTGCGTCCGTACACAGCAGTCACACATCCTATCCATCCTAAGGAAGAGACTAAATCAACTTTTAACTAGACTGCTAATTCACTAAAGGCGGCTGATTATTGACTAAACTGTGATTGCTAACCACTTCTAGTAGAAAACAATGAAAATAGCACTACCTGTCTCTGGACTGTATTGAAAACAAACACTAGCACTACTGGCACTATGGTTGACTAAAGGGACTCTCTCTGACTGTATTCAAAACAGACACGAAATCTATGGAACACTATTAATAGCACTCGACAATTAAAGCTTCCTAAAAGCAAAAACACACCGAAGAAGAAGTGACAAGTAAGAAAAATACAGTTAATACTTAAATTAAGGTAGCTCGCTGCACAGCAGACGTGAAGAAGACGGCGGCTAGGGCGTCTGAGAGGCATCATGCACGTCTGATTAAATCACACTGATCCATTACCTTCGGTTTATAGCATCAACGGGAGCCACGGGCACATTTTACCGGTGGGTGGTGTTGAGCCGCGATATCGATTTTGAACTTGAACCCTCCGACAGACGAGGCTGAAAAGCTAATCATTTCCACGGAACATACTAATGTAGATGTCTTGTAAATATGAACCGCCCATCTCTATTCGAAAACTTCAGTAGTCTTAATACTAAAATCAAATCTTGCACCCACAAATGTAATCGGACCATGCAGAACATCCTGCTTGGCTGTTCCATTAACTCCATCCTGGCCCGGTTTAAACTCAACAGTAGAAACTGCTGTTTTGTTTCTTCTGTACGCGGGTGTTTTTTTTTCGCGGGTTTATGACGGTTGGTATAAACTTTCTCTTCTTCATCTTGTTTCTTGGTTTCAGACGTCGCAGACGAGCAGTATTGTCACTATTCACAGTTTGACCTTTACTAATGCGAGGAATCCACATTGGACCTTTCACATCCCAAAACATTTTTCTGCAGAAGTTTGGCTTATGAAGTTTTTTCGCTTGCCTCTATTGGCACCTCTTTCTCTCTAATGACGGACCAATCTCTCATCGGCGAACACTGCGCAACTAAAAAATTCTGCTTCGTCTTCGAAAGCCCGACATTTATAAACTTTTCTGTTTATGTTTGTCTATCAACTGGTGTATTACCGAAAAATGACAAATTTGCGATAACTTAGAGATCCAGGACAACATCAAACGATGAGCCGTGGCTAATGTTGAACTCATTTGGATACGATCATTTCTGGTACGACGGTCATCGTGAACCATTCGTAAGCCGTTTCGATGTTCCTGTTCGCTAATAAAGTGGATGACTTACTCGAAGGCCTTACGTCGTACACAGATACACATCCACTTTCAAAACAATTTGTATACGAGTAAAGTTTTCGTCCAGTTGGACAAGTATCGCTATACTGCTGCGCTATTCGACGAATAATCTGCATAGTTTTACTTCCTAATAATACAGAAACGATTTAGTCCCACTACAACCACCCCAGTAGTCATATAAAATACTCTGAAATCACTGCGAATAGAGCTGTTCACTGGACAAACAAATCCGAACCACTAATACAACAGCCAAATTAAGATACGTCATTCTTGAGTCAGTGCTGTCAGCCTATTGTGCAGAATAAAATTGCTATTATTTACTGACCTACCTTTGAATACTTTGGTGGTCAGCGGATTGTTTAACTGTGTTCAAACAAGTCCTGACAACTTTTTCTAATTGAAAGGTTGTCAGTAAACAGTTGTGAGACATTGTTGTCTCAATGTTATGGCCTGTTACGTACCGTATTACCTAAAGTTACCACATATTCAAGTTAATGACATGTAATTCAGGAGTTTCGTAAAACACTTTCAGTAAGCGAACTGCAGCAAAATAATATCTAAATAATTTCAGCAACGCTATATTGCCCTAGGAAAAGCAACTGGACCTCATTAAACACATGTACGTTCTTAAACAGATCTTTATTCCGTTCAGTAACCGTTTATCGTAGTTCACTTGCCCAGTAAACGGGTCCAAACTCTTGAAATGTCGTGCAGACCATTCCCATTTTCATGCTGGGTCGTCGTAGAGGTACACATAATAATAAGCCAATCAGAATTGTGGAACATGTTTTACTCTCCCGTATAGAAATATTTTGAAGGGCAAAGATCTCTTCAGCAATAATAAATGTGTATTGGTCAGACCTGGTTGCTTTGAAATTCAGCTTACATTGATCATCAATTAGATCACGGCTCCCATGTTCATTTTGTCGCCCTTGACTTTCGGAAATCGCCTGATACAGTTCCGTACCTTTGCCTTGTGAATACAATACGAGGTCACAGAATTTTCGAGCTTTAACTAATTTGAATAGTACTCCATTTGAGCATTAAAGGGTAGTTACTGCTCATTATTCACATAAAAATCTGGTGCCTAGCGTAACAACCTTCTTGAAGCGGTACGCATGTGATGCTATCATATAAGGAAAGTTGAAACGCCAAAAATTATGATACGCTAAAATGCTAAAATTCCCGAAGATTATCGACGCTCTGTGTAAAGCAACGTAACGAATTACGCATCAATAGAGGGAGAGATCAGTACTAACAATAAATGCCGGACGCTGTGGCCGAGCGGTTCTAGGTGCTTCAGTCCGGAAGCGCGCTGCTGCTACGGTCGCAGGATCGAATCCTGCCTCTGGCATGGATATGTGTGATGTCCTTAGGTTAGTTATTTTTAAGTAGTTCTAAGTCTAGGGGACTGATGACCTTAGATGTTAAGTCCCATAGTGTTTAGAAACATTTGAACCATTTTGAACAATAAATCACCGGAAACGGGAACAGTAGAAACTCTCCGAAGTAATGTATAGTGAGAAGAGCGCGTATGTAGCAAAAACAGTGTCCAGGCTGATATTCAAGAATCCTAACGAAAGGTAATGTATCCACGTTGGAAGTGAGTTACAAATCATTCGTTCGACCGATTGCTTGATTCTCATTAGTCTGGGAAGCTTAGCCGGTAAGACTAAATAGAGAGCTTACAGCACATTGAAAGATTACGGTATCACTCAGCAAAAGCGAGAATGTTTATAAGATGCTCTTCGACTCCAGCTGAAACAGCACAAGAGACGTTGTGGATAATGGAGAAATTTTAAAACTCCGAGAGCGTCCATTTGAAGAACATTCAGGCAACATAACACTTCCTTCTACAGACATCTTATGGAATAACGAGGATGGGAGAGGATCATGCGGAAAATTATTGACTATCGTCACTCCCATGTTCTTCTCGCGAATGGCACGGGAAAGGGGTCCGTGAGTATAGTAATAGAACTACTGTCTGCACATTTCGTGAGGTGGCTCTTGCATATCTGCATAATCGTGATACTAATTTACATCTAAACTGACGATAACCATGTGGAGCCGCTTTCTCCCGTGGAGTCTTGTAGTAACCACTCAGTACAGTCTAAAGACTACGTCGAAAAGAGAGGTCCAGCGAGACTAGGGTTACAAACGAATGAAGTGGAAAATAATTCAAGTCGTTCAGATAATTTTGAGCATGATAGTACCTGGTGATTGTAGTGGAAGAGAAACTACTCGCGGAGCTCCAGTGCGGGATGTAATTATCGTATGGCAGCGAAACTTGGTAAGTACGCTAATGCGTTAATGCGACTTAGTTTCATTTGTAGCCACCGGATGCAAATCTGGCGCTGCAGACTGTCTATATGACGGTAAGACATTCACAAGACATTTTGGCAACCATAATGTGAGTGAATAGTATAGCCATCGCGAGGACAGACCGCATTCTGTTAGTGGGACGGCAAATACAGTGTTGGGCTTGAGAAATTATCAAGTCGACTGAAACCTGTGAAGAAAGGACCGACGTCGTTAAATGATTTAAAGAAGATGGTAGTGAAACTCAAACACAAGAGTGACCTTTACATAGTATGCGGGAAAGGAAGGCGTCCTCTACAGGCGGACGTTAGTGACAAGATGCTGTACCGATCATACAGCACGTGCCCGGGTTAACGCTAGAGACTATATACGAGGTGCATTCAAGTTCTAAGGCCTGCGATTTTTTTCTAATTAACTATTCACCCGAAATCGATGAAACTGGCGTTACCTCTCGACGTAATCGCCCTGCAGACGTACACATTTTTCACAACGTTGACGCCATGCTTCCTTGGCAGCGGCGAAAGCTTCTTTAGGAGTTTGTTTTGACCACTGGAAAATCACTGAGTCAATAGCAGCACGGCTGGTGAATGTGCGGCCACGGAGAGTGTCTTTCATTGTTGGAAAAAGCCAAAAGTCACTAGGAGCCAGGTCAGGTGAGTAGGGAGCATGAGGAATCACTTCAAAGTTGTTATCACGAAGAAACTGTTGCGCAACGTTAGCTCGATGTGTGGGTGCGTTGTCTTGGTGAAACAGCACACGCACAGCCCTTCCCAGACGTTTTTGTTGCAGTGCGGGAAGGAATTTGTTCTGCAAAACATTTTCGTAGGATGCACCTGTTACCGTAGTGCCCTTTGGAACGCAATGGGTAAGGATTACGTCCTCGCTGTCCCAGAACATGGACACCATCATTTTTTCAGCACTGGCGGTTACCCGAAATTTTTTTGCTACATGACTGCGTGGAGTGGATTCTCAAGCACATTTATTCACGGAACGTTCTTCCTTGAACATAATGCACTCAGAGAGTCTTCAAGAGCACTGTGACGTCTACACGTTATCGAGACCTCCTTGTACATCGTGTGATTCCTGCTTTGGGAGAGCGCAGCTGTGTTGAAATTACTGTTTTCATGGAAGATGGGAAAACGCATCATTTCGTTCGTCCACTGAAATATCTGCTTACTGCGACGTTATACGAACGTGTTATATTCAGAGGTTTTTCAGATACAAGTCCTGCAATATCATCTGATCTGAATCCATGTGACTTTTACCTCTGAAGACATCCAGAACAACGCGTTGACCAGGGACGCAGCACTTTGCTCAGGTTCTAGAACTGCTGCCAACAACTGTGGATCATGTCGTTTTACGGGTTCAGCATCTCATCGAATTCACCAGTACCGATACTGAATACTCTTTCTGAACAAATTGTGTAAGCGGGAGTTAATAATAAAGTCAACATTCTGCCTCTCTCACTTGTTTGACCTTTTCTGCCTACGTCCCGTTCCTAATTCATTATTATGGAAACATACCTGTAATTCTTTTTTGCATTCACGGCGCCAGATTTGCACTTTGTGGCCAAAACTGTAACCATTTATTTCAGCGTAAATCGGCTCCGCATTAACGTATTAGAATATCTACAATTTTCACTGCCATACCATAATTACAGCACACACTCCACCTCTGTGAGTAGCGGATCTTTAATTATAGCCACCCGGTAAATGTTAAAGTACCTCATACATCTCATGATCCATGTCTCCGTATCCTCCGTAATGCAAGAAAAAATTGGAAATAAATACGGTGCCTGCAACTTTTATGTAATGGTCGTAGCTATCACTCAATTTGTGACTATCACATTTCTTTCCGGACAGATATCACACAACTTCCATTTGGCGTGGAGATTCACAGTCTATCTGCTTTCTGCACGTCTGCTTTGGCAGTAACGGTAATGTTAGTTACTTGCTCGATTAGGATGTACTTCAGCACGCCCATTAGCGTATGTGTAACTTTGAAGACCGCTGAAGTTTGCAGTTAACTCCGGCTCGCGCACGGACAGCGGCGCTGCAGGTCTGCAGTTGAGAGATGGGCAGAGTCTGTTCCGGCGGCCTGCGCCGCGGAGAAATTCTGGGAACCGGCCAGGCGTTAATCAAAGGGCAAATGGAGAGCCGGCTAAACCTCCCTCTGGAGAGCGATCTTGCGAACGGACGCAGAGGCAGAAACTCACCGGAGCCCAAAAACGTGGGCACTCTCTCTGTTTGTGTTAGAGTCACTAATACTGGAAATGGCGCAAGTTAACCGTGATACTTCTATAATATACCATTTGAAGGAAATATTTGTACTTACCACCGGAGGACTCTTCCAGCGAAGCAGTGATAAATTATAAAGGGTGAATCAGGAGGAAAGTATGTGTTTTGAAAAGTGATAGTAACGGAGATTTTGAAATAAGCTTCACATGGAATGTGTCATATTCCGAATGGTTCCCATGATAGAACACCTTTAAAGACATCTTCGTTGATCCATATGGACCGTGGGACAACAGCTGGCATTTATTTCTTGATGCAATAATGTATTGTAGAAATTTATTTTATGAAATTCTTATGTGCTACCAGTTTCGGATACGTTGATGCCATCTTCTGTGTAGCCTAGCCACCAAGAGCTGTTGCATAACGATTTGATTCATGGATCCGGTTATATGGATCCTTTCGTGTATAGCGATGTTGTGGTTGGCAGGAGAGCCAACACCGTCTTACTAGAGGAGACCGAAAGGCACGCGTTTTAGCTCACGCAGGCTGGCGTGAGGTGTGGAACAGGACAAGGAAATTAGACTGGACGTAGCTGGTGGAATACTTAACTTCAATCCATTAATGATTAACGTCTCTCGTGACAGTACATGATTCACAATATCAATGGTAACTGAATATGTCGCCTTGCTAGGTCGTAGCAAATAACGTAGCTGAAGGCTATGCTAACTATCGTCTCGGCAAATGAGAGAGTATTTTGTCAGTGAACCATCGCTAGCAAAGTCGGTTGTACAACTGGGGCGAGTGCTAGGAAGTCTCTCTAGACATGCCGTGTGGCGGCGCCCGGTCTGCAATCACTGGTAGTGGCGACACGCGGGTCCGACGTATACTAACGGACCGCGGCCGATTTAAAGGCTACCACCTAGCAAGTGTGGTGTCTGGCGGTGACACCACAAGCGATTTTACGACTACCACGTGTGGGGCCTGAGGTTCATAAAATAAATTTCTACAATACATACGACTGTTGGTAAATTATTGCATCAAGAAACCTTTAAAGACAGTTTCAGTTAATGTTGAATAAAACGCAGCCTGCAGCGAAAACGTGTCGCAGTGGAAAATTAAACTAAATATAATTTCTTGCAAAAAAGACCATTTTTATTTTTGCTGTATGACTAATAGTTTGCACGAAGAGCGCGAGAGAATGCTGAAAATCTCATACGCCGCTCATGATCTGAATCTCGCCTACTTTTTGAAGGCCAGTCTAAGGTGGTTTCCCGACTTGATGGACCACAAGTGTCGTCCATCACACTGTTCGTCTCTAATTCCTCTTCGCCATTATGGCATATTGTAACCAGTAATAATGTATTGAACCTTAAGTTGAAACTTCCAGGCTGAGAGGCCGTGGTCGATGTAGAAAATTTCCACCTAATATATTGAATAATATAGTGAGTACACCGAAGTAACAGAAGGCTTGGGACAGCCACATGCACGCGTCAGATGTCGGTAGTATCGGTATACAAGGTGCAGAAGGGCTGTGCATTGATGGAGCTGTCATTTGTACTCAGGTGATTCATATTAAAACGTTTCCGTCGTGATAAGTATCCGCACGACGGGAATTAACAGACTTTGAACTCGGAGCGGTTGACGAGCTAGACGAGTGGGACATTCCACTTTGGGCATCATTAGGGAATTCGATATTCCAAGAATCACACTGTTCAAGGCTGTGCCGAGAATACCAGGTTTCAGGCAGTACCTCTCACAACGAACAACACAGTGGCCGGTGTTCAGTTAACGACCGAGAGCAGCGGCGTTTGCGTAGAATTTTCAGTGCTATCATACAAGCAACACTGCTTGAAATAACCGCAGAAATCAACGTGGGACGTGAGACGAACGTGTCCCTTAGGACAGTGAGGCGAAATTTGACGTTACTGGGCAGTGGCAACAGACGACCGATGCGAGTGCCTTTGCTAACTGTACCACATCACCTCTCCTAAGATCGGTTGCACTGCACACGACTGGTAAACCGTGGCTGTTCTGATGAATCCCGATTTCAGTTAGTAGGAGCTGATAGAAGGGTTCGAAGTGTGGTGCAAGGCCTACGAAGCCATGGACCCAAGTTGCCTACAAGGCACTGCGCAAGCTTCATAATGGTGTGGGCTGGATTTAGATGGTCCAACTGAACCGATCGTTGACTGGAAATGGTTATGTTTCGACTATTTCGAGACCATCTGCAGCCATCCATTGAATTTTTAAGGATGACTATGTGCCACGACACCTGGTCACAGTTGCTCACGATTGGTTTGATGGACTCTCTGGACAACTCAAGAGCCCTACACAAATACTATTGAACATTTATGGGGCATAATAGAGAGGTTAATTCATACAAAAAATCCTGCAGTGGCAATACTTTCGCAATTGTGGACAGGTGTAGAGGCTGCGTGAGTCAATATTTCTGCCTTGAACTTCCAACGACTTGATGGGTCCCTGCCAGATGTAACTGGCAAGCTACGCCGGGCAGAAGGATGTCCGACACTATGGGGTATCCCATGTCTCTAGTAACCTCGTTGTATATTTCAGTTTACATTAAATGTGTTCCGTCTGGGAATACATTCGAAATAGGGCATATACACATCTGAAGTTCTTTGTTCAGAACCATCAATACCATTGTCCTTCAAAGCACGTGCCTTTCATCCCCGCTCATCCCGTATACACAAACCAACCTCGTGAATCAGTCTGTCTATTAATGAAAACCGTTTAATAACGCCTGTAGCACTTCTTGAAATTAGCCTCCACATGACGACAGATAAATATGGCGAGAGACTTTAATTCATCACAGTGCAGTTAACTAGCACGAAATATTCATAAAGTATATACAGAAACCTACTTTGTAAATCAGTCTATCTAACTGTATATAAACATCTACAGCATTTCCTGAGATTATCCTTCACACACAGACTGAAAAGTGTCGTGGGGGACGTCAGTTTATAATAAGTTTAGAATAAGAAGGTATGTATACATATAGAGATTGTGGTAATAATAATTTCGTGTGTATTTCAATCGTGCGGAATGTGAGCCACATGAGAATCTCGTGTTATACACTCATCACTAACACTGTGCGGCCGCTGTGGCCGAGCGGCTCTAGGCGCTACAGTCTATAACCACGTGACCGCTACGGTCGCAGGTTCGAATCCTGCCTCGGGCATGGATGTGTGTGATGTCCTTAGATTGGTTACGTTTAAGTAGTTCTAAGTTCTACGGGACTGATGACCTCAGAAGTTAAGTCCCATAGTGCTCAGAGCCATTTGAACTGTGGGTAGCGAGGAGCCAAGTGTTGTAGTGGTGAGAGGCTGGATTAGATCATAAACACATAATACTTTAAAATACACTTATTACAGCCAAAATTTCTCAGGTGACAAATAGGATTTTAATTATACCTTCAATTGAAGCAAGCAAGAATTATAGAAGAAAACTCAATCGCAATTTATCATTTAACCTTGAACCGCCTAATTAACTCAAAACTACAGAAAATTTCTGCTGCTACAAGCCAAAGAGTTCTTATAGTGACGAAATTTACTTGCGACCAGGGAAAATTGCAAGACACTAACGAAGTTAAATACCAGTTAAAAGTTTACACAGCATTCTATTACCTTCTGAGCACTTAAAGGATTAAACTTCACACATCAGTAAAGTAGCACGTTGTGTCAAGAATTAGAGTAATAACAGACTCAGGCATCACGAGCAGAACGAGCAGGTGTAGCTACTCGTATCATGTGACAGAATAATTACACGTAGCGGTAACAAGGCACCGCTAAGCCATGACATTCATAACGTGCGTCAGCCATCGGTAGAAGCTCTAGCATCTACAAGCGCAGTTATTAAGCGGCCTGGAACACACGAAAGAAACACAGGCACGGGCTCAGAACAAATGAACACACACAGTTTAAAAGGAACCAGTTCGGATTTCACAGATGAACAAAATTTAAGTTCTTGGACTTCAGCAACTATTGTCCTGATTAAGGAACCGACTCGCGACAACCATTCACTGAATCAATGGCTCCGATCAATGTTTTATACAATTAGGTAACTACTTAACCACTGTGACAATTTGAGTCAGGAAACCCGCCTGCACCCGGCACACTTTAATTACTTCACAAGTATCAGGACAAACGTTATCAGACCCCGGATAAGTAAATTCAACTCGTTGCCGGACTTTATATGTTATTTAACCAAAACCCAAGATCTGTCCCTGATACAAGATCTGTGGGAGCGTGTAGGACGTCAGCCCCGTCCCATTGAAGTATCAAGGATATCAAGACTAGTTACAACAGTTGTAGGCCAGCATGCCTCCGGAGACAATAAAGCTGCTTTATGACATCCTTGCCAGTCAAATCAGTGCATGCATCCACGCCAGAGCCGTTGCAACATCAAACTGATTATTGAACTAAGGCTACCAAGTTCTCGACGAATTTCGCTCGTTTTCGTAATCATTGCAATAACATCACATACCTCCCTCATCGTGTGAAGTTTCATTTCGTATCCTTCATCTTTTCTTAGTGCTTTACTGTTTTCTGTAACACATTGTACTTTCAGGTAAAGAATAAAACGAAGTGAGCAGCTGTGATGAGGAAACCTCACGTGGCTGAAGGAGTAAAGGTGGACTGTAAAATAATGGAATTTGATCCATTCTCAAAGACATAAACGTGGAGGACCAAAGAGACCAGGACGGCAAACAATACATGAAGCAGTGGGAAGTAGGCAACTTGTAAGCACGCATGCCTACCGTACTGAATAACGAACTAAAGATGAACGTATGAGGGGCATTCAAAAACAAACGAACTGGAGTCTGGAATTCGCAAACCGGTAACAGGAAGGTTACCGGATCAAATGGCTCTGAGCACTATGCGACTTAACTTCTGAGGTTATCAGTCGCCTAGGACCTAGAACTAATTAAACCTAACTAACCTAAGGACGTCACACACATCCATGCCCGAGGCAGGATGCGAACCTGCGACCGTAGCGGTCGCTCGGCTCCAGACTGTAGCGCCCAGAACCGCACGGCCACTCCGGCCGGCCAGGAGGGTAGTATCATGGCGTGTGTAATGAAGTGCGGTTCCGACCAGAGCGTGGAAGTTGACAGCCCGTCGGTAGAGGGCACGCGTACACGACACGTGACTATAAAGAGCTAGCACCAGCATGCATCAATCGTCTAGCGCTGCCAGTCGCATTGCAAACAGTGACATGAAGGCTTCAAGAGAAGAGAAAATAAGTGTTTTTCGTTTTCTGACAGTGGAAGGAGTAGGAGGAACGGACATTTATTGACAAATGTCACAAGTGTACGGCGAAAACTACATTATCCGTTGCAAGGGTCAAGGCGTGGCAGAGGCACTTCAGGGAAGGACGGGTGTCGTTAGCCGAAGATGCACGGTCTGGAGCACCACACTGCATTACCGACGACATCGTCCAGCTAGTGGATGCATTCATTATGCAGGACCGCCGAGTGACAGTGCAACCCATAGCCGAAGTGGTTGGATTGAGCGTCGGAAGTGTTCACACCATCATGAAGGAACGACTGCACACGCCCAAAGTGTGTGCCCAATGGGTGCCCCACAGTCTTCAACCAAGCCAGGAAGCATTTCGAATGGCCCACTGTCTTGCTCATTTGCAGCGCTATCCTCGGGAAGGGAATAGTTCCTGGTGTCATCACTTCGAACCAGAATCAAAATCACAAAGTCTCCAGTGAAGCATCCGGGGTCACCACCACCAAAAAAAGCCAAGATCATCCACACGAGTGCAGTAAAGGTTATCCTGACGTTCTTCTTTGAGCAAGATGGCCTCCTTCTAATTCACTTCTGCAGCACGGGACAACAGTGAGTTTCCAGCGTTACTCACAAACCTTGACCATTCTTCGCCAAGCTATCAAATCAAAACAACCATACAATCTCACCCGTGGGATCATTCTCCTCCACGACAATGAAAAGCCTCATACGGCCAAAAGATTCATGGTACTCCTACAGCAATTCAAATGGGAGGTTCTCGGCCAACCTCCATGCACTCTGGACCTCTCTCCCTGTGATTACGCCATTTTTGGTCCCCTAACTCTGAGGGGAAACGATTCACCTCTGACGACTACATCTAGCGGTACGTGCGGAACTGGTTAACATCGCAGCCCCGGGAATTTTATGAGACAGTCATCCACCGCCTTGTGTCACAGTGGGACAAGCGTCTCAACAGCCAGGGTCAATACCTCTAACACACAAGTACTGGTTTCTGTAATTATGCCTCCGGCTCGTTTCTTTTTGAACGCCCCTTATACTACGAGTCAGCGCGCGGAATGTCTTAAGTTTGACTTCATAGGGAACCAGAAGATCTGAAAAGGCGAATAAGATCGCTCATTCTTGTTCCAGAGGGGCAGGGTATCATTTGAGAATCGACAGTAAACCATTGCCAACAACACAAGTTCAGATCTACATTTACATCTACATATGTACATATGTACTCTGCAAGCCACCGTACGGTGCGTGGCGGAGCGTACCCTTTACCAGAACTAGTCGTTTCCCTTCCTGTTCACCTCCGTATGAATCCTAATTTCTCGTATCTTATCTTATTGAGCAAGCAGTGAAGGAAACAAATGAAAAATTCGGAGTAGGTATTAAAATCCATGGAGAAGAAATAAAAACTTTGAGGTTTGCCGATGACATTGTAATTCTGTCAGAGACAGCAAAGAACTTGGAAGAGCAGTTGAATGGAATGGACAGAGTCCTGAAAGGAGGATATAAGATGAACACCAACAAAAGCAAAACGAGGATAATGGAATGTAGTCGAATTATGTCGGGTGATGCAGAGGGAATTAGATTAGGAAATGAGACACTTAAAGTAGTAAAGGAATTTTGCTATTTGGGGTGCAAAATAACTGATGACGGTCGAAGTAGAGAGCATATAAAATGTAGACTGGCAATGGCGAGGAAAGCGTTTCTCAAGAAGAAATATTTGTTAACATCGAGTATAGATTTAAGTGTCAGGAAGTCATTTCTGAAAGTATTTGTATGGAGTGTAGACATGTATGGAAGTGAAACATGAACGATAAATACACACCTGGAAATTGAAATAAGAACACCGTGAATTCATTGTGCCAGGAACGGGAAACTTTATTGACACATTCCTGGGGTCAGATACATCACATGATCACACTGACAGAACCACAGGCACATAGACACAGGCAACAGAGCATGCATAATGTCGGCACTAGTACAGTGTATATCCACCTTTCGCAGCAATGCAGGCTGCTATTCTCCCATGGAGACGATCGTAGAGATGCTGGATGTAGTCCTGTGGAACGACTTGCCATGCCATTTCCACCTGGCGCCTCAGTTAGACCAGCGTTCGTGCTGGACGTGCAGACAGCGTGAGACGACGCTTCATCCAGTCCCAAACATGCTCAATGGGGGACAGATCCGGAGATCTTGCTGGCCAGGGTAGTTGACTTACAACTTCTAGAGCACGTTGGGTGGCACGGGATACATGCGGACGTGCATTGTCCTGTTGGAACAGCAAGTTCCCTTGCCGGTCTAGGAATGGTATAACGATGGGTTCGATGACGGTTTGGATGTACCGTGCACTATTCAGTGTCCCCTCGACGATCACCAGAGGTGTACGGCCAGTGTAGGACATCGCTCCCCACACCATGATGCCGGGTGTTGGCCCTGTGTGCCTCGGTGGTATGCAGTCCTGATTGTGGCGCTCACCTGCACGCCGCCAAACACGCATACGACCATCATTGGCACCAAGGCAGAAGCGACTCTCATCGCTGAATACGACACGTCTCCATTCGTCCCTCCATTCACGCCTGTCGCGACACCACTGGAGGCGGGCTGCACGATGTTGGGGCGTGAGCAGAAGACGGCCTAACGGTTTGCGGGACCGTTAGCCCAGCTTCATGGAGACGGTTGCGAATGGTCCTCGCCGATACCCCAGGAGCAACAGTGTCCCTAATTTGCTGGGAAGTGGCGGTGCGTAGGATCCTACGGTCTAGGCGTGCATCCGTGCGTCGCTGCGGTCCGGTCCCAGGTTGACGGGCACGTGCACCTACCGCCGACCACTGGCGACAACATCGATGTACTGTGGAGACCTCACGCCCCACGTGTTGAGCAATTCGGCGGTACGTCCACCCGGCCTCCCGCATGCCGACTATACGGCCTCGCTCAAAGTCCGTCAACTGCACATACGGTTCACGTCCACGCTGTCGCGGCATGCTACCAGTGTTAAAGACTGAGATGGAGCTCCGTATGCCACGGCAAACTGGCTGACACTGACGGCGGCGGTGCACAAATGCTGCGCAGCTAGCGCCTTTCGACGGCCAACACCGCGGTTCCTGGTGTGTCCGCTGTGCCGTGCGTGTGATCATTGCTTGTGCAGCCCTCTCGCAGAGTCCGGAGCAAGTATGGTGGGTCTGACACACCGGTGTCAATGTGTCCTTTTTTCCATTTCCAGGAGTGTAGTTTGGACAAGAAGAGAATAGAAGCTTTCGAAATGTGGTGCTACAGAAGAATGCTGAAGATTATATGGGTAGATCACATAACTAATGAGGAAGTATTGAATAGGATTGGGGAGAAGAGAATTTTGTGGCACAACTTGACCAGAAGAAGGGATCGGTTGGTAGGACATGTTCTGAGGCATCAAGGGATCACCAATTTAGTATTGGAGGACAGCGTGGAGGGTAAAAATCGTAGAGGGAGACCAAGAGATGAATACACTAAGCAGATTCAGAAGAATGTAGGTTGCAATAGGTACCCGAATCCTCAAACACTGCTGAGCCGTGTTACGGCTCGCGTTGGTGCCGTTGGTTCGTTGCCATTATGTAATAGGGATAGTGGCGTCTCGTATTCTTCCTGTCTTTCCTGGCGCCATGACATTTGCTAGCGTTGTCTTTCCGGTAGTGGCAGCAGCAGCGGTTATCGATATCTAGTATGGTGGTACTATCTTTGCAGGAGCGTCAAGTGTTTTCTGGGTCGCAGTGTGTCGGGTAGTTTGGTTAGGAGAGAGCAGCAGTGAGGTATAACAGCGCGTCGACATGTCAGAACTGCTGGCGGCACACAGGCACTTCTGGATCGAGGGACTGTATTTGCGAAGGCGACAACCTCGTTCTCCACCGGACCCAGGTCGTTGAGCTCAGTGAACATTAACCCAGTAGTGAAACCTCCACTATTTTGAGATCACGCCGTTTCTTCGCGCGTTGCTGCTCGCAGGGTTGCTGAGACATAGAGCAATCAGTGGAGTGTTTGGAGTTGGCGAAATTAAGTAGCCGTCCTCCACCATTCATTATTAATCATTGAATTCCTTGTGTTTATAGAAGAAGTTCAACCAGTAGTATTTTTCTGCCTAGTGGCCGCTAACGCCCCAGTTACCTGCTATGGAGCTTAGCGTATTTTCGCGGAAGTATACCTTTCCTCGCCTTGCCACTGCTGTCCGGTAAGGCTTGTAGTTCGAAAGCCTCCTCGACTGTGGTTCGGATATTTGTTTCTTTTGGACTATTTTGGTCGTAGTGGGTCCTTCTGCTTCTGGATGCTCTAAACACCGGATTCTGAATACGCAGTGCTGCCCGCTGGTTCCGCATTGCCTGGCTTATTCCATCGTTGTGTTGGTTATCAGACGTTAGGTAGTTGTTGCAAGAGCGTTGGCCGGCGTTGAAACTGCCACTAATTTGAGTTGCCATCCGGTTAAATGAATACAACTCTTGGCTGCCTGTCTCATCCTTTGCGAAGTTGAGCGACTTCCCAGGTCGATCCTTGGAGCGCTGTCTGAGGCCATTTCTCTCTTGATTTGGCCAGATTATAATGACTGTCAATAAGGTATTCAGTTTTTAATGTAATTTGTCTAAAGAATTTTTAATTAGATATTGTCTTAACAGTCAAATTTGATAATTGTTCCTTATTGTCAACCTTATATGCAATTGGTTCCAAATAAAGTGAAGGTGAATTTAAAAAAAAAAAAAAAGACTAAGCAACCAACACCTGAGTAAGACCCCGTCCACACCGAAATATGCCTTTCTCTAAGTACCACGTCTCAGCTCTTTCCATCTCATATCGCTTCGAAATGTTACTCTCAGATATTTAAACAACGTGGCTGTGTTAAGCAGGACATTAATAATGCTGTATCCAAACATTAAGGATTCGTTTTTCCTACTCATCCGCATTAACCTACATTTTTCTACATTAAGAGCTAGTTTCCATTCATCACACCAACAGGAAATTTTGTCTAGGTCATCATATATCAACCTACAGTCACGTATTTCGACACCTTCCTGTACACCTCAGTATTATCAGAGAACAACCGCAGATTGCTGCCCACGCTGAAAATAGCAACGGTCATGTTACACTTCTCTGCGGCACTCCTGATGTTACCCTTGTTTCCCATTAACACTCGCCATCGAGGATAACGTACTAGGTTCTGTTTCTTAAGAAGTCTTCGAACCACTCACATATTGGAATCCTACTCCACAAGCACGTACCTTCGTTAACAGTTTGCAGTGGGGTACAGTGTCGAATGCTTTTCGGAAATCTAGAAATATGGAATCAGCCTGTTGCCCTTCATCCATAGTTCGCAGTATATTATGTGAGAAAAGAGCAAGATGGGTTTCGCACAGGTGATGCTTTATAAAGCAAGAGTTTCTTGATATCTAGGAAACTTATTATATTCGATCTCAGAATAATCTCTAGAATTCTTCAGCAAACCGATGTTAAGGTTATTGGGTTGCGGGTCCGTTCTTTTACCCTTCTTATACACGGGAGTCACCTGCGCTTTTTCCCAGTCGCTTGGCTCTTTGTGCTGGTGGAGAAATTCGCGATAAATGCAAACTCAGTAAGCCATTGAGATAGAATACTCTTTGAAAAAGCGAACTGGGATTTCATCCGGACCTGGCAAATTACTTGTTTTGAACTCCTGCAGTTGTTTCTTATGCTAGTGATGCTTATGACTATGCCATCTAAGCAGACCTCTGTGCGCTGGTCAAACGACGGTATGTTCGTACGATTCTCCTGCGTGAACGATTTCTTAAACGTCGAATTTAAATTTTGACCTATCTTTTGCTGCCTGGTAAACGGTGGAAACCTTAGACCCGTTCAGGATCAGATATAGACGGCCACGTCACCAGCAGAATATGAAGAGATAGAGACAGTACTTAAGGATATTGAAAGGAATTCAGTATGTAAATGAAGATGGGTATTGGACAGCGATAACACGCGAAAGGGCAGAAGAAAGAGTTAGATTATAATATGGGCTTCTTAGAAGGAATGAGAAGGAAGAAGCTAGTAACAGCGAATACAGTGTTCAGTAGATGGTTCAAATGGCTCTGAGCACTATGGGACTCAACTGCTGTGGTCATTAGTCCCCTAGAACTTAGAACTACTTAAACCTAACTAACCTAAGGACATCAAACACATCCATGCCCGAGGCAGGATTCGAACCTGCGAACGTAGCAGTCGCAGGGTTCCGGACTGCGCGCCTAGAACCGCGAGACCACCGCGGCCGGCAATGTTCAGTAGAAAATGTCGAGAGTTACCGGGATATTCCAGATGGTCTACGTCATGGTCAGAGATTCCGATATATATTTATAGGTCTAGAGAGACTTCCTGTCGCCACTATCAATGATTGCAGACCGAGCGCCGCCACACGGCATGTCTAGACAGACTTCCTAGCACTCGCCCCAGTTGTACAGCCGACTTTGCTAGCGATGGTTCACTGACAAAATACGCTCTCATTTGCCGAGACGATATTTAGCACGGCCTTCAGCTCCGTCATTTGCTACGACCTAGCAAGGCGTCATTATCAGTTATTATTGATATTGAATTATGTAATGTCAAGAGCGACGTTCATCATTAATGGATTAAAGTTAAGTATTCCACCAGCTACGTCCGTTTTTCTAAATTCTAATTTCCTTGTCCTGTTCCAGACCTCACGCCAGCCTGCGTGAGCTAAAACGCTTGCCTTTCAGCCTCCTCTAGTAACACGGTGTTGGCTCTCCTGCCAACCACAACATTGGCGACGAGGCAAAACCGCATTCTTATCGATATTGCCCTGATTTACTTGTGTAATGGCTTCGCCACAATCTCCAGATGTACTGTCCGAATTTTATCGCTTACAGAATCAGCAGACGCAAGCCTTACTGGATGCCCTTGGACAGCTCGTCCAGGGTCAACGTGCGATGCAAAACGATGCGGCAGCAGCCGCTTCACCGCTAACGCAGCCACAACTCGTTGTTGCACCCACTTTTCGAACTTTTGATGCTGCACTGGAAAGCTGGACGGAGTGGTCACGCCAATTTGGATTCCATCTCGCCGCCTACAGAATTCAAGGTAACGAGCGGCAGCCTTTTCTCTTTTTCCTCTGTCGGGATGACCACGTACTGTGTGATAGTCAAATTATTTCCCCGACGAGACGTAGCAACACTGGCCTACGAAGAAATTTTGTCTGCATTAGATGCCTATTTCAAAGAGTCTGTCAATGTAGTTGCGAAAAGGTATACCTTCTTTCGTACAAAACGTACGGCAGGCCAGACTAATCGGGAGTGGGTTGCAACCTTTGAAGGCCTTACTAGGGACTGTGCTTTTGAGTGTCAATGTGGTCTCCCTTATCCAGATACTATGGTACGTGATGCAATTGCACAGAACGTTTCTGATGCTCGTATAAGGGAACAGATTTTTAAAGTAGTCAATCCCTCCCTTCAACAAGTGATGGACATATTGGATCGGCAGGACACACTTGACTTTGCTCAGGAATCATTTGAAACTTCACCAGCCCTGTGTCAGGTTAACCGGCCCGCCGGGCGAACTGCACGGAGTAGTAAACAGTCCTCGCGCCCGGCCCAGCCGCTGCCGCCAGGCTCTCAGCCACGTGTACCGCGCCGGCAAGCACATGCAGTGATCTAATCATGCCCGCGGTGTACTACTAAACATTCGCGTGAGAATTGCCCGTCACGCCAAGCTGTTTGCTTTTATTGTAATAAAAAAGGACATGTTCAGAGTGTTTGCCAGAAAAATCTCAGATCGGAAGCTCAAAACCGTTCCAGGCGCTTTGCCTCGCGCCGGAATCTGAATCGAACCAAGGATACTCAGGCTCGCGAAACTTCACCCATGGAAATTCATGTAGTTCATTCCACTCTCTCTAACAGTGACTGTGTTCGTCCCAAAAATAGTGTGCGCCGACATCGCCGGAACTCCCGTCAAGTCGCAAGTGATTATGTACCACTGTCTCTTCACGTTGCACGAGACAGTCGCTCTTGTCGTCAGCAGGACAATAAACTTTTTGTAAACTTGGACATTAACGGCAAAGTGATACCATTCCAACTAGATACCGGAGCTGCAGTTTCACTGATCAATCAAGACACTTACAAACTGCTGGGCACACTTCCGTTGCGTGCCGCAAATGTTAAGTTAACTAGCTACTCAGGTCAACAGATCCCTGTGTTAGGACAGTGCAGCCTTCTTGCAATATACAAAGGACAAACAAAACTTGTGTCATTTTACGTCCATCGTTCTTCTTCTGCAGTGAACTTGTTTGGTTTCGATTTATTTCAGTTGTTTAACTTGTCTATAGTACATCAGCTCCTATCAGTGAACCAGGCTGTGCCTTCAGTGTTTCTCGTCTATGTGAAAAATTTGCAGACATTTTTGCACCAGGCCTTGGTTACGCTAAGAACTATAAAGCACATTTGGAACTGAAAGTAAACGCGCAACCGAAATTTGTCAGAGCGCGCAATGTTCCCCACGCATTGCGTGATGAGGTCGCAAAAACATTACACGATTTGGAATCACAAAGTGTAATAGAACGTGTGCAGGCTTCTCTCTAGGCATCACCCTTAGTAATTTTGCCAAAACCTTCCGGAAAGTTCATACTTTGTGTGGACTTCAAGACGACAGTGAATCCACAACTAGTGATTTCAAGTTTTCCTTTACCCCGCCCGGAAGATCTTTTTGACAAACTGTGCCCGGGTAAATATTTTTCGATGTTGGACCTAGCAGATGCGTACTTGCAAATACCGGTGGACAAAGAATCCCAGCGCGTTTTCGTGGTTAACACGCATCTTGGTTTGTATCGATTCAAACGACTGCCATTCTGGTGTGCATCCGCCCCGGCATTGTTTCAGCAATATCTACAAACTGTTTGTGCGTCGGTCCCTACTGCAGCAAATTATCTGGACGATATTGTGATCTCCGGAAAGACGGAAGAAGAACATTTGGCCAATCACAGAACATTATTTCAGGTCTTGCGACAAAATGGTCTTCGCTTGCGGAAGGACAAATGTGTGTTTTTTGCTCGGGACTTGCCATACTTGGGACATGTATTCAATGCCCAAGGCGTACATCCCAGTCCCACGCACCTCCATGCCATACAAGACTTGCCGTCGCCGCAGAATTTGAAGCAGCTACAGAGTGTGCTGGGAAAAATAAATTATTACCACCGCTATATGCTCCATGCCTCTTCCATTTCAGCTCCGCTTCATCGCTTACGCCGTAAGGGTGTACCGTTCGTCTGGACGACGGAATGCGAACGCGCCTTTCGCCAGTTGAAATCGGCGTCCTTTCCAATACTTGCCTTACGCCTTTCGATCTCCAGACGCCTCTTGTTGACGGTGGATGCATCGGATTTCGGGATCGGTGCTGTGCTTGCGCACAAAGATGGAATCGCACGATCGCCCTACTGCCTTTGCGTTCAAGTTGATCTCGTCTGCGCAAAGAAATTATTCACAGATCGAGAAAGAAACATTGGCTCTCGTATATGGTGTTACAAAGTTTCATGATTTCTTGTATGGTCGTCACTTTACCGTAATCACAGACCACAAACCTTTGACATCGCTTTTCATCCGACCAAGCCTGTACCTCCACGTACAGCGCAGAAATTCATTCGCTGGTCTATTTTCCTCTCGCAGTACCGCTACGATATCTTGTATCGGTCCACTGCTAAGCACGGAAACGCCGATGCGTTGTCCCGCGTGCCTGTTGCTGAGGATTGGCCATTCGATGCCTCCGAACGTGCTTGCATGTTCATTGATGCGGAAACCGATGACGTGGTCGAATCGTTTCCGACTGATTTTCGTCGTATAGCTACAGCCACAGCTGCCGACCCTGTCCTTTCGCCCTTTCTGCGTTTTGTTGCCACTCAATGACCCTTGTCAAAGTCACGGATCGGGGACCGTTGGTTCGCCGATTTTTTGCTCACAAGGAGAGACTTTTTGTACGACGTGGTGTATTGCTGTTGCGTTCTGATAATGATCAGTCCAGGGTAATGGTACCACGTTCGTTGCAGTCCTCAGTCTTGCAGCTTCCCCATCAAGGACATTGGGGTATAGTGAGAACGAAACAACTTGCTCGTCAGCACTGTACTTGGTTCGGAATCGATGCCGCGATTACGAATATGTGCTCTTCTTGCATGGTGTGTGCCGAACAACAATCAGCACCACCGCGGAAATTCTTTCCATGGCCAAAAGTCACTTCCCCTTGGCAACGCTTACACATTGATTTTGGTGGTCCATTCTGGAATGCTCGATGGTTGGTTGTGGTAGATTCATTCAGCAATTTTCCTTTTGTTGACCGGATGTCTTCCACGACGTCATCTGCCACCATCCAAGCGTTATCCGCTATCTTTTGCATTGAAGGTCTTCCACAGACTATTGTTTCCGACAATGGCCCACAATTCGTGTCCGCAGAATTTCAGTCATTCTGCAAGGCCAATTGTATTCAACATCTGACGTCCGCACCGTTTTCGCCACAGTCAAAGGGTGCCGCTGAACGATTGGTCAGGACTTTCAAGTCACAGATGTTGAAGTCGAAAGAGACGCATTCTCGGGAGGACGCGTTATTGCTCTTTTTGTCCTCGTATCGCTCTCAGCCCCGAGATGGTCCCTCGCCGGCTGAGTTGCTCTACGGTCGTCATCATCGAACCTTGATGTCTTTGCTACATCCGCCGCATCAGGTTCCTGTGCAGCGACAGACACTTGCTTTTGCTCCAGGCGACGTTATCTACTATCGCCACTACCGAGGTTCACGGCGTTGGCTCGAAGGGCGCATTCTTCGCTGCCTCGGAAGCGCTATGTATCTGGTTTTGGGGGCCTCTGGTGAGGTGCGTCGTCATCTCAATCAGCTGCGCCTCTGTCGTCGCACGGGATCTGCCGCTCGCCGTGTGCTTTTAGCGACGGTGCCGTCCGCTCAGCGCCCCGGCGACCCATCTACTGGTTCGCCTCAGCCCCGGGTGTTATCGACGCTGCCTTTCATTTTGCGCCATGGCGACGCGCCGCCACCGCCACCACCGCCGCCTCCGCCACTGCCTGTTCTCCCGCCAGCGACGCCAGCAGTGGAAGCGTCGCTTCATCCGCCGGGAGCCTCCCTGGGTCACGCGCCGCCGATCGCTTCCCGTGACCAGTTGTCCTCCGACATGGAACTCTTGGGCAATGTCGTCTTCGCCCGTCGGGTGCCCCGGCCCGATGGAGGTCGACCCTTCGACCCCTCCTGTCTCTCTACGGGCGTATACACCGCATGTTGGCGTGCACCCTGGAGCAGGTTTTCAGACGTTTCCTAGCTCCCCGCGGTCCGAATGGCAAGGTGCGGGTGGCACAGCTTCGCCTGTTGTTAGGCTCCCCACCTCGTCGCATACGTCAACATGGGGTCCTCCCCACGGCGGGCGGAAGCCTTATGCCACAACCGTACGCCGATTTGCGGGGGAAGGATGTGGTGTCACCGCCAGACACCACACTTGCTAGGTGGTAGCCTTTAAATCGGTCGCGGTCCGGTAGTATACGTCGGACCCGCGTGTCGCCACTATCAGTGATTGCAGACCGAGCGCCGCCACACGGAAGGTTTAGAGAGACTTCCTAGCACTCGCCCCAGTTGTACAGCCGACTTTGCTAGCGATGGTTCACTGACAAAATACGCTCTCATTTGCCGAGACGATAGTTAGCATAGCCTTCAGCTACGTCATTTGCTACGACCTAGCAAGGCGTCATTATCAGTGATTATTGATCTTCAATCATGTAATGTCGAGAGCGACGTTCATCATTAATGGATTAAAGTTAAGTATTCCACCAGCTACGTCCGTTTTTCTAAATTCTAATTTCTTTTTTCTGTTCCAGACCTCACGCCAGCCTGCGTGAGCTAAAATGCGTGCCTTTCGGCTACCTCTAGTAACAATATGACCGAACGTGAGGAGAGGGACTAGTGTAATTGGTTAATACAAAGCATAAAAAAATGCACGGAAGTACGTTTTTTTAAATGAAACCCCGTTAGTTTTGTTAGCACATCTGAACATATAAACAAATACGTAATCACTGCCGTTTGTTGCATTGTAAAATGTTAATTCCATTGGGAGATATTGTAGCTTAAAGTTAACGCTTGAGTACCACTCCTCCGCTGTTCGATCGTGTGTATCGGAGAGCACCGAATTACGTAGGGAACTAAAGGGAACGTTGATGGAGCTTAGGTACAGAAGAGACTGGAGCAGCACATTACGTCCACATGCTAACACCTTTTTATTGGTCTTTGTCACTGACGCACATGTACATTACCATGAGGGGTGAGGTACACGTTCGACGGGCGTTTCATAGGACGTGGAGGACGCATAAATTGGCCAGCCCGTTCTCCTGTTCTTACACCTCTGGACTTCTTTCTGTGGGGTACGTTAAAGCTAAATGTGTACCGTGATGTGCCTAAAACCGCTGAGGATATGAAACAATGTATTGTGGCAGCCTGCGGCGACATTACACCAGATGTACTGCGGCGTGTACGACATTCATTACGCCAGAGGTTGCAAATGATGGCCACCACATTGAACATCTATTGGCCTGACATGTCGGGATACACTCTATGCCACTCCGTAACTGAAAACGGAAAGCACATGTGTACGTGTACCCCACCCCTCCTAGTAATGTACATGTACGTCAGTGAAAAAGACCAATAAAAAGGTGTTAGCATGTAGATTTAATGTGTTGTTCCAGGCTCTTCTGTACCTAACGTCCATCACCGTACCCTTTGGATCCCTACGTAATTCGGTGCTCTCCGATACACACGATCGAACAGCGGAGGATTGGTACTCAAGCGTCAACTTTAGGTTTCAATATCTCCGGGTGTAATTAACATTTTACATTGCAACGTATTTGTTTATATGTTCACATGTGATAACAAAACTAACGGAGTTCCATTTGAAAAAACGTAGGTTTGTGTTAAAAAACATACTTCCGTGAATTTTTGTATGGTTTGTATTAACCAATTACACTAGCCCCACTCCTCACGTTCGGTCTGTGGAATCGATTCGTCAGTATTTGATGTGGTTTACGAAATATATCCAGCGGTAACGTTAGGTGACTCACCCTATATATATATATATATATATATATATATATATATATATATATATATATATATATATATATATATATGAGGTAAGTCAAATACTCAGGAGAAGGTAATGACAGAAACTGGGCAGGCAAACAGTGGTACAAGAACTGTAACTGCAATAAATCTTGACTAACAGAAAAATTCTTCAGTTGCTTATGAGACAAGAAATTTCATCATTGTTAAAGGAAATTAAGGAATACCGAAATATAAATCACTTAGGATTGAAATAAATAGCAACTGTTGTTGTTGAAAGCACTGATTCAGCATAGAGAAATGTCAAAACAACTTTCGGTGAAATTAAAATCAGGGGCGCCAACAACAGATATGCAATCGGAATTCCAGTGTTCAGTGCAGCATGAAACTTCTGTGGAAAGTGACAATCATGCCACTATTGAAGTTGATGTGCAGAATCTATATATCTGGAAATACGCTGTCAGAAGACAGTCGGAAAAAAAATCATCCACAAAATAGCGAAGACAGCAATGGCAGGTAAGTGCGAGACATATCGCACAGCCAGTTTAACAGCTCATGCATCCAAACTAGTGCCAAGAAAAATAGACGGAAAAATTTAAAAGGAAGTTGAGTATTTTAAATGAGGATAAGTTTGGCTTTTGGAAACATAAAGGCACCAGAGAAGCTGTTCTACCTTTGCGAATGATAATGGAGAAAGACTTAAGAAAAAATCAAGAAATATGTATATACTTCGAAAAAGCATCCGACATTGAAAAGTTGTGGACGTTGTACGAAATTCTGAGACATATACCATTAAGCTATAGGAAAATCGGATAATATGCAATATGTACTATGTACAAGAACCAGGAGGGATTAATGAGAATGGAAAACCAAGAAGAAAGTAAAGGGGTAAGCCAGGACTATGGTCTTTCACTCAAATTGCTCAATCTTTACACCGAGGAAGCAATGACTGGTATAACAGAAATATTCAAGAGTAGGATTAAAATTTGAGGTGAAAGGATACTAGTGATACGATTCGCTGATGACGTAGTTATTCTCATTGAAGGTGATGAAGAATTACAGGGCCTGTCGAGTGGAATAAACAGTGTTATGAATACAGAATATGGATTGAGAGTAAACCGTGCAAAGACGAAAATAATGACGAGTACCAGCAATGAGATTTGAGCGAACCTCACTGACGACGAAGTGGAGGAAGTTAAAGAATTCCATTACCATCGGAGCAAACTAATACATGATGGAGTAAGATTTCTAGCGCAAGTGAAGAGTGCATTCCTCTCCAAGAGATGTCTGGTAGCATCCGGCATTGGAATTCATCTCAGAAAGAAATTTCAGAGAACGTACGTTTGGACCACAGCACTGTACGGTAGTGAAACCCGGAAAAGAAGAGAATCGAAGTGTGAGATGCTGAAAATTAGGTGGACTGATAAGATATGGAATGAGGACTTTCCTCGCAGAATTGACAAATAAGGGAGTATACAAAATTACTGAGAAGAAGAAAGAGCAGGGTAATAGTAATGTGTTAAGTAATCAGGGAGCAACCTACTTGGTACTAGAGGGAACTGTGGGGGAGTGGGTGGGGGTAAAAACTTTAGGGGAGTACATCTAATAAACATTTGAGGACGTATGACACCTCTGCTACTCTAAGATGGAGAGTTTAGGACAATAAAGGCATTCTTGACGGGCAGACCTCAAACAATTAGGGAGAAGGACTGTCGATGATTGCGAAGATTGGCTCTAAAAAGCACATGAAATCAACAGGAAGGTACCACTTCTTAGTACTACCAGTAGTCCAGTGAGCACAATGTGCTTGCGGAGTTGACAATGATGGTGTGCAACGGTCGAACAGATACTCATAAGCAATACATGCCTGTTGTCAAAGTTAGGGGACGCTTGACGTAATGACTACACCGACTTGTCACCACTGAATTGTGGATGACTGGAAACGAATGACTTGCAGTGATGAATGACGCTACACTCTGTGGCAATCCGATGGAAGGGTTTGTTGTTTGGTGAATGCTTAGAAAATATCGCTTACCCTCACGTGCAACAGTGAGGCATGGATGAGGTGGTGTTATGGTATGTGGGTGTTTTCCCTAGGGTATGGTACCCCTACTGCGCTTAAGAACATGCTAAATGTAGAAGGCTATGAACACAATTTTCAACTTTATATACTGCGTACAGCAGAGAAACAGTTTGGAGACGAAGATTGTTTGTCAGCATGACAATGCATCATGTGATACAGCAGGCACCTGTCACCAAATGGTTTGTGGACAGTAATATTCCTGAAATAGACTTGCCTGCCCAGAGTCCCGGCCTGAACCTAATGGAAAGCCCTTGGGAGGAGACAGAACGTCGACATCGCTCCTGACCACTGCATCTAGCACTATTACTTTTTTTCCGGTTTCTGCTCTTGAGGAAGGATGGGATGTCGTTCCTCCTAAGACACTCAGACACCCCATTGAAGGTGTCTTCACCAGACTTCGAGCTGTCATAAAGGCGAAGGATGGACACAAATCAATGTTCACCAGTAGGTGTCCGAAGACTTTTGGTCGAATAGGGTATATTCTTCATACTTAGTACGTCATACATTACATTATTTCTGAGGAAACTAAATTCCTTCGCTTCGTCTACTACACGATCCACAGTTCTAATATTAAGTTTATCGCACCTCTCATTACTTTTACCATTGTTCTATTCACATAGAGTGAGGTGATATGGGAAACGTTACACATCTCCCGTTGTTACCTCTACCATCACCCACTAAAAGAGACGTAGTCATGGTTTTGGCTACCAGTATTAATTTAGAGACATATAGGTTTGGAATCACAATGCGTTACCACATTGCTCCAGTGTTGTGTCAGAGTGGTGTGAATGAAACCTTGTGCACATGAAGAAACATCTGTTGACTCCAGTCCTATTTCACTCAGCATTAGAGCTGTTGTGTTCTGGATGGAGATGTGCTGCTACGACCTATCAACAGAATGGAGTAACACAGCTTACAACCACTTTTCAAGCATTTTCAGCACTATCTGCCTTACTATAGCTTCGACATGGAGAAAGCTGTTTACATGGTACCAGAAATCTTCGACACGCTCTTGAACAGATGCGATACAGGTTGTAAGTGGGCTGCTTCTGTGTTGGCAGCGCTGTGTAGCGATTTGCATTGGATCTCTGACTGCGCTTTCTTTGTAAGGGGCCCTGTGGCTGGTCGGACTCGTTGCTGGAAGTTAATCGCCTGTAGTTTTGGGCAGTTGGAAGTTAGTTGCCAGCAGTGATGGAAGTACTGTCGGGCAGTTGGAGGTGAACAGCCAGTAGTGATGGATGTTAAATGTGAGAAGGTAGCACTGATGGATGGCAGAGGTCTGAAGTGTTAGCGTAGGCTAACGATCTAGAAGTATTGAGATTGAAAATTATTCATGATTAAATATTTTTGTACTGGATGTCAATGACGATTTATATTCGCATTTGAACTGCATGTCTCATTATTAAGGTAAAAAATACATTATTTGGTTTGCAACAAAATCTTTCCTTTGCTAACCTCATGCCTATTAGTATTTAGTGGCTTTAGTAGTTAGAATCTTTTATTTAGGTGGCAGTGTTTATGCTCGCTGAATTGCACTAGTTCGCGTAATGAAGTTTTTTGTGAGGTAAGTGCTTAGTGAAATGTATAGGTTATTGTTAAGATTTCTCTTCAGTCAGGCCTATTCTTTTGAATTAATTACTTGAAATCAGGTTGTTGCTCTTTTTTTTTTTTTTTTAGCAGTCAGATTGCGTTGCGCTAGAATGTTGTGGATCAGTGTTGACATGATAAGAGAAAGTAGACTGAGTACTTTAAAATCAAATAACGTAGAAGTTTCATCTTCTCAGTCTTTCAGCAATTTAAGTACAGGCACATTCATTTAAATAATGAAGTATCAAGGTTACTTAATAATTACTGACTTGTTTTCTTTTCTGAATTTACAATAAAGTTGCATCTTTCGCTATGACAGCAAGCTGTATTCCAGTATCAGATCCGTCAGTTATTCTCTCTACTGAAAACTCAGTTTGTCATTATTTGCAGGAAGGACTGCACATCGCGGAAATTTACCGCGTTTTAGGGAAACAGAAAAGACATTCTGGTGGGGAAACGTCTTTCGGCAGAGGAAAGGAGCGTTCTCCCACTAAACTAACAGTCGCACTGTCCATGGAAAATACCACACGTAATGATTCTGGCAGTCTTTGCTTGAAAGGGAAATATTTTCAAGCTATGTGACCAATTGTAAGAAAGATAATGTTTCTTGATTTTATCCACAACTACGGTTGATAAAATTAAGTCTTGACGCAGGCTCCAATATGTCCCCCAATGCTGAACAACGAAGATATTCGTTCGCCGAATGACTCCAAGCGTTAGCTGACCGAGTCTGCATAACTACATCATTGATTTCATTTTTTAGAAGAGATAAAGTTAAAACGACGCACGGTGAAGACTCATTTTTCGTGATCTCACAAAATTTTTTGTGGTAATTTTTTCCTGTGACGTCACGGATTATTTCCCTCCGTAACCAAGTATTCATTCCAACGAGACGTAAAAGCCTGAATATACATTTGCTGTTGAGCATCTCTTGATCCAAACACTACTTTCATAGTATTAGTTACCTTAATTTTCCATACTTAATTGTCGTGATCAATAGAAAGTATGTAACTAGTGTAGGGACCGTACCAAACCAGTCAGGAGAATGATGACTCAAAACAAAGGAAAGTAAGTAAGCGAGAAAGAAGAGTATAACCTGTAGGTTGAAATGAATCCAAAACCTATTTAAGGACGTCGGATGCGCTACTACGAGATGAAGAACTTCGCACACAACAGAAACTCGCGACGGACCTCATCAAAGTAAACAAAAGACTGACGACACTAATTAAAGAAGAATTCAGAGAAAAACTCAGTTGACTAGAGTCATTTGGAATGGAGTCCAGAGTCAGAATTGCGATTTGTAACGTTCATTCCAAAAGTATATCTTCTCAAGGACCCAGATAAATCTGTGAAAATATACATCGTATTCGAAGATGAAAACTCAGGAATGTACGTGTTTTGACCACATGCTGTTGCTTGGCAAATATTTCGAGTCGAGAGTACATGAAACTTGTTGACTGAAGAAGCTTACATTCCGTTACTGTGATAGACATCAACAACTGGGAACAATCAATCATTTGATTTAGGTGTACGTCTTGTGTTTGTACGTAGCAATCTCGCTGCTGCAATTAGCAGAACACCTCACACAGAGCTGGCGATGACAAGCTGCATTTACCTCACGGTCTATCAGAGGTCAGACACGTATAGGGGGTCCAGAGAAGCGCCGCTAATTGGAGACGTGCGCATCTACAGCTGCGGATCCTTGTGCCCTCTCACGTCAAGGGGTACGTGCCCATGGATTGGGGGAGCTCCCCAAGTGTTACACGCTCAAGTGCAAGGTGACATGAAACTACCCTTGATGCAATTCATGCTTCGAAACTTACGTCCATTTCTGACGTCTTACTTATTTATCCTTCAAAGGCATATTGCTACCACGAAATGAGATCTCCACGGACCAGTAAATACATTTTGAGATCGAATTAAAAGCGTGACTTGAACAAATATTCTACCACGTTACGTTTGCATTAGGAACTTCTAAACCATTATTTATTTGGAGTCAAACTACGTTCTAAGTATTACGTGCACTAAATTTTCTGAATCGCGTGAAATAAATCACACACTCATGAAAATGCAAAAACATTCGGTTAAATAAAACTAATTTCTATGACGGTAAAGTAATATTAATATCAAAAGAACGTGTTTCGAATTAAAGGGATTTATCAAAAAACTGATTCACTATGTACTATGGAAAGATTAAAAAAAAAGAAAGGCAAAGCAGATAAGACGCAAAATTTAGGGCAGAAAGCTATTCTTACTATGAGGTCAGTAGAGGAGAGTGTTGTTTCTTGGTATAGACTTTCGCCTCCTGCTTGTCTTGGACATAAGTTTAACATACTTCCCTATTCCATTTTAAACGATGGCATTCGCTTCTCATGTGTTACAGTCTTTTACTGAAATTACAAAAATTACTCTGAAATCTTGATGTTTTGTCAAATGTAAAACCATGTTTCACGGGCAAAACATGGCCATGTACCTAGGAAGAAATACTCAAGTTAAATTTAAAACCGTTGCAAATGGAGAAAATTTTGTCAGTAGCTTGTTTGATAGTCTATCTCTTACATTATTGTTCTATACATACCCATAACCAGTAAGTAAAATCACGTTAAACCGAAGTATCAAAAAACCAGTTACATGTTAAATTCATCTGCGAACAGTAACTACGGAAACTAGCACATTTTTCCCATTTTCTAGAAATTTAAAAGTGTCAAGAGATTAAAGAAATAGGTCGTTTCGTGTATCACATGTTTGATGGTAAAAGACCTTCTGTTTCAGTCTACAGAATGGTGGACGACGGACAAAATATGCGTTAGCTATCCGCAAGTTATAGATTATTAAAAGTACACTATCAGAAAAACATAGGATACCCTTTTATAGGGTTCCAATTAACTGAAGATTTACTGTTGCAACAGCGCATTTGGAGCAGATAAAATGATAACATTTACATATCAATAGCGCAAGCGGTTCTGAGATACCACGTAACGACCCATGCTGAAACACTCAAAGTGGTGTAGCCTCCACGGGCAGCAATGCAGATGCAGGCTCTGGTATCTAGTCGATCGTACAGATGCTGAATACTGACCTGGGATTCGATATTCCACGCCACTTGACCTTTTCTACATCTAAATATACATCTACATCCATACTCCGCAAGCCACCTGACGGCGTGTGGCGGAGGGTATCTTGAGTACCTTTATCGGTTCCCATTTCTATTCCAGTCTCGTATTGTTCGTGGAAAGAAGGATTGTCGGTATGCCTCTGTGTCGGCTCTAATCTCTCTGATTTTGTCCTCATGGTCTCTTCTCGAGATATACAGAAGAGGGGCAATATAATGCTTGACTCCACGGTGAAGGTATGTTCTCGAAACTTCAACAAAAGCCCGTGCCGAGCGTCTCTCCTGCAGAGTCTTCCATTGGAGTTTATCTATCATCTCCGTAACGCTTTCGCGATTACTAAATGATCCTGTAACGAAGCGCGCTGCTCTCCGTTGGATCTTCTCTGTCTCTTCTAACAACCCTATCTGGTACGAATCCCACACTGGTGAGCAGTATTCAAGCAGTGGGCAAAAAAGTGTACTGTAACCTTCTTCCTTTGTTTTCGGATTGAATTTCCTTAGCATTCTTCCATTGAATCCCAATCTGGCATCTGCTTTACCGACGATCAACTTTATATGATCATTCCATTTTAAATCACTCCTAATGCGTACTCCCAGATAATTTATGGAATTAACTGCTTCCAGTTGCTGACCTGCTATATTGTAGCTAAATGATAAGAGATCTTTCTTTCTATCTATCCGCAGCACATTACACTTGTCTACATTGAGATTCAATTGCCATTCCCTGCACCATGCGTCAATTCGCTGCAGATCCTCCTACATTTTAGTACAATTTACCATTGTTACAACCTCTCGATGTACCACAGCATCATCCGCAAAAAGCCTCAGTGAACTTCCGATGTTATCCACAAGGTCATTTATGTATATTGTGAATAGCAACGGTCCTACGACACTCCCCTGCGGCACACCTGAAATCACTCGTACTTCCGAAGACTTCTCTCCATTGAGAATGACATGCTGCATTCTGTTATCTAGGAACTCTTCAATCCAATCACTCAATTGGTCTGATAGTCCATATTCTCTTACTTTGTTCATTAAACGACTGTGGGGAACTGTATCGAACGCCCTGCATAAGTCAAAAAACACGGCATCCACCTGGGAACCCGTGTCTGTGGCCCTCTGAGTCTCGTGGCTCTATAGCTGTTGTTAGCTGACGAGTCGCTCGAGACACTTCTCGTCCAATCACATCTCATTCTTGCTCAGTCCGAGGCAAGTGTGGAGATCGTGCTGCCCATAGAAGTTGATGCACGTCTTGTAGCGCACGATGACTACAATTGCAATCTGTGGGCGAGCATTATCTTGTTAGAACAACACATCACTTTCCTCTTGCAAGAATGGCAAAAGAACGGGTCTGACAACATTCTGTACGTACCAAGCGCTGGTTAGCATCCCACCCAGAAACACCGAAGGTAAAGAACTAGAGATGGAGTTTATCGCGTCCCAGAGAATAAAGCCTGCGATGGCGCCAGTGTGTCTTGGACGAATACACTCTACGAGACAGCGCTTACCAGGTCTAGGTTGTACGTGCAAACTACCATTACTTGCGTGCAGCCAGAATGTGCTTTCATCGCTGAACCCTCGGCGCGCCATTCCAACTTCCAAGAGATCCTCTGACGTCACCAGTCGAGCCGTACACGTCGATGCTACGATATGAATGGAAGATGGGCTAGAGGTGTGCGTCCCAGTAGTGTAACTGCAATAACTGGTTCGCACCAGTTCATGTTGACACCTGTGGGCTGACAACCCCTCTTGTCTGTGCTGTGCTAGATGTACGATCTGCCACTGCTGCCCTTACAACACGACGAACCTGTGGGCATCTGTGCTGCGTGGATGTCCAGAACCTCGTCTACCAGTGTGAGAATGTCCACATTACCACTCATACCAGCACGGTTGCACAGTTCATGCAGCTCGTCCAACTTGTGTGGCAATTCTTCGAAAGAACCATCCCACAACTCGGGAGGCCACAATTTCACAACTTTGAGACTCGCCCAGTTAGCTGTAGGAAACACGAGTGCGTCTCCATGGCATTGTTGCTTGATTGCTTCACACGTCTCCACCACACTGAGCTTTCTGGCTGTAATAAATAAATGTTCAAATGTGTGTGAAATCTTATGGGACTTAAGTGCTAAGGTCATCAGTCCCTAAGCTTACGCACTACTTAACCTAAACTATCTTAAGGACAAAAACACACCCATTCCCAAGGGAGGACTCGAACCTCAGCCAGGACCAGCCACACAGTCCATGACTGCAGCGCCCTGTAGTAAATAGCTTAGATACAGGCAGCGCTCTGGTAGCTATGTTACTATGAAAAACTATTGGTGGAAGACGTTGAAACCGTTATCATTACATCTATTATTTCAATTTCTATTTCGGCAGTGAACTCGTATATACTATTTTAATCAACATTTAATTCTCTACCAGAAAATTAATGAGTTATTCCACCTTAAATATGTTACACAGCACATAAATGTATAGAAAGTGAACTACTTGTAAATGCTCCACAGGCCACAATTTCAAATGTAAGAACAACAAAAACTTTAGAAAATGGCGGAAATGTGGTTATTGTTGTCTCTAGTACGCACTCTTTCATGTGGTTCTAAAATAAGTTACTGCACTGAATAGCCGACCAAAAAAACATCATGTTTTCCTAGATACTCTATGTACAACACTCACCCCTAATGTATTAAGTAATTTAGCGAACATTAGCTCCATTCAACTCATGCCTGTAGGCGTTAGTCTTCAATTTAATTAGTCTTAGACAGGTGTCAACGAACACGCTTCACAGCGATATCTGCATTACAGCAATATTGATTTATCTACATCCACATCTGCATCTACATAGCTGCTCCACAAGCCACTGCAGGTGCATAGCGAAGGGTACCTTGTACATTACTAATCATTTCTGTCCTGTTCCACCCGCAAAAAGAGTAAAGGGAAAAACGACTGTCTGCTTGTCTCCGTATGAGCCATAATTTCTCGTACCTTATCATCGTGGTCCTTATGCACAGTGTATGTTGGCGGCAGTAGAATCGCTTGGCAGTCAGCTACAGATGCCGGTTCTCTAAATTTTCTCAACACTGTTTCTCGAAAAGAACGTCACCTTCTTACCGGTAGGTTCTAACAACACGTAAGTGTTATGGAGATGCTTCTGAAACTCACATGAGAATGCCTGAACAGATTCCCATTTGAGTTCCCAAAGCATCTCCGTAACACTTACGTGTTGTTAGAACCTGCCGGAAACAAATCTAGCATCCCCCTCTGAATTGCTTCGATGTCTTCCTTCAATCGACCTAGTACGGATCCCAAACACTCGAGCAATACGCAAAAGTAGGTCGCACCAGCGTCCTATATGCGTTTTCCGTTGCAGGTGAACAATACTCTCCTAAAATTCTCCCTATAAACCGAAGTCGACTATTTCCTTCCTTACCTCAATTCTCACATGTTCGTTCCGTTTCATATCGCTTTGCAACGTTACACCCAGATATTTAAAGGACTTGACTGTGTGAAGCAGGAAGTTATTGATCCCGTACCCCAACATTACACATTTATTCTTATACTCATCTGCTTTAACTTACATTTTTCTACATTTAGAGCTACCTACCATTCATCACACCAACTCGAAATTTTGTCTATGTCGTCTTGTACCTTCCTACAGTCACTCAACTTCGACGTCGTACCCTAGGCCACAGCATGATCAGAGAACAACCGCAGACTGCTGTCCAATCTGTCCGCCAAAATTTTATGTATACAGAGAACAACAGCGGTCGTATCACAATTCCGTGGGGGGCTCCTGACAATTCCCTGGTCTCTAATGAACACTCTCTTTCGAGAACAACATACTGAGTTCCATTACATTAGAAGTCTTTGAACCAGTCACATATCTTTGAAGTAATTTCATGTTCTCGTGCTTTCGTTAACATCCCGAAAATGAGTACCGTGTCAGATGCTTCCCGGAAATCTAGAAATATGGAACCTGACTCTTGGCCTTCATCCATAGTTCGCAGTATGTCATGCCAGAAAAGAGTAAGCTGAGTGTTGTACGAGCGATGCTTTCTGAAACCATTCTGATCGGTGGACATAATGTTCTCGGTCTCAAGAAAGTTTATTATATTCGAACTGAAAATATGTTCAAGTATTTTGCAGCAAACGGAAGTTAAGGATATTGGTCTGTAATTTTGTGGGTCCATTCCTTTACCCTTTTTATGTATTGAAGTCACCTGCGCTTTCTTCCAGTCTCATGGGACTTTGTGTTGGCCGAGAGATTCATGATAAATGCAGGCTACGTAAGAGACCAATACTGTAGAGTAGTCTTTGTAAACTCGAATTGGGATTCCATCCGGATCTGTTGATTTATTTGCTTTCAGATCTTTCAGTTGTTTCTCTACGCCAAGGATGCTAATTATTCTGTCGTCCATACGGGAGTCGTTCCGATGGTCAGAGGAAAGGTATGTTTGTACGATTCTCCCGCGTGAACGGTTTCTTGAATGTGAGATTTAAAATTTCAGATTTCGCTTTGCTATCTCAAACTGCCACACTGGATTGGTCAACAAGGGACTGAATGGAAGTCTTGGACAAGAACCTTCTAGGGTTCTCTGCCAGATCTTTTGCTAAGGTGTGACGGTAGTAGTTGTTGTATGCTTCGCGCATAGATCTTTTCACTGACGCACGAATCCCTGCCAACTTTCCCCGGTCCTCATTTGTGCGTTCCCTTTTGAAGCGAGAGTGTAACAGCCTCTGATTCCTCAGTATCCTCGAAATTTCGTTATTAAACCACGGTGGGCCTTTCCCAAACTTTATGCACTTACTAGCCACGCAACTCTTCAGACCAGTCTGCTTACACTTTGCCCATGAAAATGGTTCAAATGGCTCTAAGCACTATGAGACTTAACATCTGAGGTCATCAGTCTCCAAGACTTAGAACTAATTAAACCTAACTAACCTAAGGACATCACACATCCATGCCCGAGGCAGGATTCGAACCTGCGACCGTAGCAGCAGCCTAGAACCGCTCGGCCACAGCGGCAGGCTTTGTCTATAATTACTCTGCTTATCTGCTCTGTCTAGTAGAAACACTTTCGTAGTCTTCTCAGCTGATTTATAAACTTTCGTAATCATAGTAGATATAGTGACATCACTATCGCTAATCCGAATTTCCTTTCTGACACTGTCGATAAGGTCCGGCCTATTTGCAGCAATACGGTCTAAGATATTTCCATTGCGTGTGGGCTGCCGAGCTAGCTGCTCAAGACAGTTTCCAGAAAACGTGTTCAGAAGTATTTCCCATGACTTTCTGTCTGTATCCTCCGCAATTAATCCATAGACATCCCAAACTATACTCGGTCGGTTAAAGTCACCTCCAACTAGTATTGCTTGATCTGTGTATTTACGCGCTATTGACCGTAGACTTTCTTTGTATGACTCTAGAACTGTCACAGCGGAATCGGGCGGCCGGTAAAAAGATCCAACAATTACCTTTGTTTCACCTACACCTGTTACACGCGACCAGATAGCCTCACTGATACACTCAACTTCAACTGCAATAGAGCCAATATTTTTGTCAACTGCAATGAACACCCCCGCCCCCCCCCCCCCCCCCATGGGCTCTAATCTATCTTTCCGATACACTTTCCACAACACGCTAAATATCTCAGAGTTTTCCACTTCGGGTTTCAGCCAGCTCTCGGTCCGAAGAATAAAATGAGCATGAGATATTTCCTGGAGGGCAGTAAACTCCTGAACTTTATTACTAATACTTCGACGGTTTACTGATAAAATTATAACAGTCGAAGTGTCTTCATTCTGGACGCCGTTCGACTTTTCTTGCTTTTTACCAGAGAACCTCAAACTACTACCAACCCTAAAAAACCCTCATGCCCACTCCACAAGTACTCTGCTACCCGAGCAGCTGCTTCCTTCGTATAGTACACCCAAGACCTATCCAGGGAAGTCCTACAAATCTGAGGTCTAGAACTCTGCAGCTAAGACAGTCACAGAGTCGACAGAGCCTTTGGTCGAGACCCTCCGGTCGGCTCCAAACCCCGACCAACTCTGGAAATAAGGAAATAGCAAGTTCTGCTTACTACCCACACGTAATGCCAGCAGTCTTCATCACCTCCGCCAGCAACCCGTACGAAGTGTGGATTGCCTCAGAACACATGCGACATTTGTTGGTGCTGACATGAGCCTTAATTTGCAGACGGATGCACCCTGCACTCAGGATAGCTGCAGGCAAGGTCGCCTCCATGTCTGGGATGAGGCCCCTTGGCAAACATACCGACTGCACATTGGGTTTCTTTCCAGTTCTGAACGCTATCTGCCAAAGCGGCTCATAATGTACCTAACATTGGAGCTATTAATAACCCCACCTTCCCTCGCCCTCCGTATGCCATCAAACAGGCGAAGTTTTCAGAATGAGATTTTCACTCTGCAGCGGAGTGTGCGCTGATATGAAACTTCCTGGCAGATTAAAACTGTGTGCCCGACCGAGACTCGAACTCGGGACCTTTGCCTTTCGCGGGCAAGTGCTCTACCAACTGAGCTACCGAAGCACGACTCACGCCCGGTACTCACAGCTTTACTTCTGCCAGTACCTCGTCTCCTACCTTCCAAACTTTACAGAAGCTCTCCTGCGAACCATGCAGAACTAGCACTCCTGAAAGAAAGGATATTGCGGAGACATGGCTTAGCCACAGCCTGGGGGATGTTTCCAGAATGAGTGCTAGTTCTGCATGGTTCGCAGGAGAGCTTCTGTAAAGTTTGGAAGGTAGGAGACGAGGTACTGGCAGAAGTAAAGCTGTGAGTACCGGCCGTGAGTCGTGCTTCGGTAGCTCTGTTGGTAGAGCACTTGCCCGCGAAAGGCAAAGTCCCGAGTTCGAGTCTCGGTCGGGCACACAGTTTTAATCTGCCAGGAAGTTTCAGGCGAAGTTTTCTTTCAGAGTGACAAACTAGAAATGATTTTTAAGAAACAAGAACAAGTAGATAATTTGCATATGCAGATGTAAAAGAAGTCATTGATTGTACGAACCCGTACACACGAACAAGTATTCAGAGACGCTCTAGGTCTTCATTTTTATCTGGGGATAACAGTCCCAGAAATGATTTAAAAATAGCTCCAAGCTCCAGGTTCCTACCAAAGTTCTGGAGGGATTTGTCTTTAATATGCGATAAATGCCGTAAATGAAAATCCGTTAGCAAACATGTGAGATGGAGTATGAAGCAACATGCAAGAAAAGTAGAAGTAAACTAAGAGAAGGGGCCATTGTCCACGTTAACTCGAACGAAATTTCATTGTCATTTTCATTATTTTCTTCTTCTTCTTCTTCTTCTTCCTTTCTTCCTAGGCTGAAGTCTGCTTCCTTCAGAACCCCTCAGTTTACTTCGAGATGCTCCATCATTTCCTTGGACATTCAGTATTTCTTGTACCAGCTGGTGATTTATTTCATACAATTTTGACAATCTTCCTTTCATCTAGTGTCTACGTGATCGTTCCAATCATGCTTCCCCTTATGTACCTACTCATTAATAGAGTCCAATTTACATCCTTTTCTAATGCTTTTACTACTCTCTCTATCTCTCAGTGTCCTCCCTGTAATTCTTCGCAGCATTTTCATTTCCGTTGTTTCAAAAAGTCTCTTTGCTTTTTATGTTTCCGGTCTTTTCTCAGCTGCGTCTTTCATAACTGGTCACGCTATTGGTTTTTATATACCTGCCTTTGCATCTCTTTCGTTATGCCTTTTCTTCCAGTTAGTATCATTTAAACATCATGCTACTTTTTTTTTGCTTTTGCTACTTCTTCTCTGATTTCCGTTTCAACATTTCCATTACTGAACAGTTCAATACCAAGATATATACAAGTCATTACCTGATGAATAATTTTTCCGTCCCCTTCCATTTTACATCCAATTAGTTCCACAGATGTTGTCATACACTTGGTTTTCTGTGTGGGTAGGACCATATTTAGATTTCTGGCTGCCACGTTAAATATGTGTAAGAGATTCCGCAGGATATCTTTACTGTGTTCCTAGCAAAAGTGCTTCATCAGCATAAGAAATGATTTTATTTCTTCGTTCCTCATTCTGTAATCACTGCCAGCAAATACCTTCTTTTTCACCCGGCCCAGGACTATATTAAAAAGTAGCGGACTCAAAGAGTCACCTTGTCTTATACCACTATTAACTGCTATGTAGCTAGCTTACCGGGAACGAACATTTGTCTCGATATAGTTTTTGGAATACATGTCTTCGATTGCTTTTATTAAATTGGATGAAAATGGCTCTGAGCGCTATGTGACTTAACATCTGAGGTCATCAATCCCCTAGAATTTAGAACTACTTAAGCCTAACTAACCTAAGGACTCCATACACATTCATGCCTGAGGCAGAATTCCAACATGCCACCGTAGCGGTCGCGCGGTTCCAGACTGAAGCGCCTAGAACCGCTTGGCCACTTAATTGGACAGAATCCCCAATTGTGGAGCGGGTTTAAAACATCTGTTAACTGAATCCTATCGAAAGCCTTCTGTAAATCAAGAAGTTGAGCTGATTTGCTCTATTCAATGGGCATCTCTACAACCTAAGAATGATTACTGCATCTGTGCATGATCTACCGGATCTAAAACCATACAACTCATCTGCTAGGGTTGTAACGCTTTTTATTTTATTTCCTACTAGTTTAGCGCCCGCTGTTTTTATGTTTTTGACAAATTGCTACACCTTCTAAGCTTCTCACGTTAATTAATATCATATAAGCATGGTCTTTTGCGAATGTACTTCTGACCCAAAAGCTATTCTGGTAGCTGCAGTCCAAAGTTTTTATTAATCATGCATTTTGCGTTCTTGTGGAGATATTTTCATCCCGTAACAAATATTTCTTAATATCCGACTGAGAAGTATAATAACGATTTTGATTGTTTAGCTCTAATTTTTTATAATGTTACGAAATATTTTCTGAAAAAGTTTCATCCCCTATTGCGCTCAATCAGGAATTGTGTTTTCAGAAACACCAAAATGCGTCTTTTTTTAAATTTCTAACCAAGAAGTTAAATACCAATTGTCATAGATGTAGCTTCAACAATCCTTTAGTATTTCTTTGTAAAATTTGTTGTGTTCAAATAAACTTCCACCCACTATTTTACCCTCTTAGTGGTTGAATTTACGAAAATTCTGAAACACCTATTTTTTTATTTTCTGACTGTGAAAACACCACTTTTCGTCGCTCTAACTAAGTGTTCTAACTAAATTTTCTAACAGTCCCGTAATTCCAAAAATCCTTTCATCCCCTGTTTCACTCCCTTACGAGTAGAATTTCGGAACATCCCTTCTTAAAAGATGTCTACAATATAAGATCCAAATCCTCTCTCTAAACTTCAAGTATTTATTCTTAGCGTTTTGGGCTGGGCGATGATGATTCTGTGAATCTCTCTGACCCTGTTTCACCCCCTTAGGGGCTGAATTTCCAAAAACAGAGAAATACGTATTTTTTCATCTCTAACCGAGAAGACAAACACCATCTTCCAAAGATTAAGCTTCAAAAATGCTTTCGTAGTGAAATATTATCATAAAACGTTTTGCCCTTAGGGGTGGAATTTCCAAAGACATGACATGCGCGTGATTTATTTCTAACAGAGAAAACAAATAAAATTTCCATAGATTTAGCTTCAAAAATGCTTTCACAATGAAACATTTCCATAAAAACATCATCCCCCGTTTCACCCCCATAGGGGTTGAATTTCCAAAAACAATGAAACACATATTTTTTTATTTGTAATATTTGTAACCGGGAAGTCAAGTACCAATATTCATAGATGCAGCTTTAAAAACATTTTAGCAGTTCTTTAATAATGATACAGTATATTTCACCACCATAGCGTTAAATGCTGAAAACACGCGTTTCTTTATGAAGCTGCTACTGTTACTGAATTGAATGGTGACCCGAACGTAGAACAAATTTCCTTTAGTTCACGTCTATGGTAATTTTTTTTCTTATCAGACTACCGGTTTTGGTCTATAATGACCATCTTCAAGTCTGTTTTATAAAAACGTGTCCTAATGTACTTGAGCCATAGTAGCATTTGACGATGCCAATATGGGCTCCAGTACATTAGGACGTTCTTATAAAACAGATCTGAAGATGTTCATTATAGACAGAAACCGGTAGTCCGACGACAAAAAAATTGTGATTATAGACGTGAACTAAAGGAAATGAATTTTTTTATATCCGACCGAAAACCAAATACTAATTTTCCTAGGTCTAGATTGAAAATTTCCTTAATAGCGACATTTTAAAAAAAGTCCCTTCATCCGCTATTTCACCCCCTTAGCGCTGGAATTTCGAAAATCTCTTTCTAAACGACGCTTACAGTATATTTCAAGTTTCTGTCCGTAGCGACTTTGGCTGGGCGCTGATGAGTGAGTATCAGGTCACTGCCTTTTATAAACAGAAAATAATATTTGTTATGAGTTTAAGAACTAAATCCAGTAGATTTATTCCTCTGTGGTTGGATGAGCCTTTCTTGTCTCCTTTTTTTGTATATGAGAACTGTAATGCTAGTGCACCATTCGTTTGGAATTTTATTACTAGTTATAACTTTATTAATCAACATTGTTAATTGTTCAGTTAGTGACATTTAATCATACTCAAAGTTCAAGCGTTGTTACTGTTATTCTCTCTCTTGCCTTGCTGGACAAAGTTAAGCCTTCGACTCTTGTAACCCACGAGCCGATCTAGAAGCATTACAATGGGAAATTCTGCTGCATGAGCGTCCAGTGCGAGTGGATTTTGGTATGGAAAATCAACAAACTATCTATCCGGGGATGGTGGCAGCAACATAGATAAATTATGATTTTCCGTGGGATACATCGTGTGTTAATTAGACTCCAGCGAAGCACTAATATGTGGAATGTTTTTTCTTCCAGTCTTTCATCACAGTATCACTTCCTGGAATAAAAAAATAAATAAAAAACATTTGACATTATTTGTTCAGTGTTCATATTCGTATGTCGCAGCTGGTGAAACTAACTGCGGTACCTAAGATAACTGAGACGGCGCAACAGGAACGCCAAACCACGTGCAGCTGCAATCACATTTGCAATTACAGTAGTACACTGTGCTTGAGCTGTAAACGAAATGAGCCATATGATTGGCTGTAATAGCTGCCGAAAGCTCTCATAACAAGATTTTGTGCAGTCATGGCTAAGCGATTCATTGCTTCCAGTACATCGCATCACCGTTAGGCAATAATCGATTGCCTGTGTCAGGACTTTAGCAGAGGCCAAACCGACAGAGTTCACTCTCTGTCAAACCGCTACGTAACACAGAAAGACTTTCCATTAATTACACACCCTGTGCCTGATCGCCCTTTTTTAGTTAACATAATTGCCTGTCATGGCGTGCTCAATCACTCTCAGGTGCTCCAAACTTCCACTAGCAACAGTCGACCTCATCCACGACGGCTACTACTAACACTCTGTCGTCCTTTCGAGTCACGATTGTCCTGTTTTTGTTTGTCATGAATTTAATGTTTTCTATGGGTCAAACTCTGCTCAATGTGTGTCACCAAACAGGTCTACATCTGCCTCCAACAACGTTCTGTCGTTTTTGATCAAGACACATATTGTGTTAATGTAGAGACATCCAAAAACGCTGCTAAAAGTTTTTATTAATTTTTGTTTCTTGACAACTTCATTATACATTTTTATTACTTTTTTTTATAATTGCATACACAGTGCATGTCTTTTTTTTATTGTTTGCTCTGTATCAAGTCTATGTCAGCTAATCCTGAGCATAAGTAAGGTGGTTACAGCGCTCTTAGTAGCGGGTGGCGTTTGGGCGGAAACGTCGCGGTGCGGCTGTGTTGTTAGCTAGGATTTCTTCGGTGGTCTCTTCTGCCCACGGTGTTATTTCCAGTGCTGGCACTCTGACGTATATGGGTACACAGGAGTCTCACTGCCGTTCACACGGTATTCTGTTGACCGCTCTTGTTAGGAGCCCACGACATGCGGCGGGCGAGGCACTTCATGATGAGCCGTTTTGAGGCTCCCAATTTCACATTTTACGGCTTTTATACCTTCATTTAATTTCTTAAGCCCATGCCACCTGACTAGTCGTTCATAGCGTACGTTAGGCTGGAGATGTGTTCTTATTTGTAGCTAGATTCTTTTTTTTTTTTTTTTTGGCCCCGTTTACCCGATATGGTACTCGTTGACTCAGAGAACCTTTTCATGTTTCACTCGCACTGCATCTCGTCTACTACTTAATAAATTTGCTGGATTCTTTACACGACTTCTAAGGCTTTCCCGTATGCAATCAAGGTATGACTTGATGTTAACATTTGTATGAGCCATTTAATGTTAATTAATTTAATGAGGTATCCCCCGTAGTATTCCCTGTTCATGTAGCTCCTGAGGATGATATTTCAGTTCCGAAACCTGGGTTGTGTGTACAATTTTATCCAAATAAAGGATTTGTCAAGTGCAACTGCAGCATATTTATTCGTCATGAAAGATAAAGTATTAGTCGACCACAATATTATTGCACCTGACAGTGAGGCTGCTTGAGTTGCCACCGTGGTATTTGGCGAGGACACGCTGAACCACTTTATAGTATAAGCACAGCTGTCCTGAAATTATTCACAGTACGATACATCGTACGCAGACACCATTGTACTTGTTTAAGGTAACGTCCCCGCATGTTTCCGGTAACGGCTATGAGAGGAAAGTGCAATAATATCGTGGTCGAGTAGTATCCATAGGGCAGTGCTTTCTATGCGGTTTACTCTGGTAAAGTGGTAATACTAGGCTGGCGGACACACGCATTCCACCGAACTGGAATCGTTGGCAGCCAGGCCGTAGGTAACTTATAGCCACCCTCCTTGTTCATGGTGCCAAGGGCCTCTGATTACCGAGTAGGGATGCAAGATTCTAGACAATTTATAGAATAGCCTTATTCCTGGTGGTGTTCAGCTACAGCTGGCCTGTTATTCTATCCCAATGGTATATAGCGTTCGTGCTCCGACACTCTAGAGCTAATGGGTCGCCCGGCTGCGCCAGTGAAGGCTTTGCCGCTTACACACCGAGGTTCGTAGACGCCTTGTTAAATCGCATTTCACTCAGTATTTCTTCTATCGGTGAGGTGCAAACGTTTACGATGTAACAAATAATTTTCCGTAAACACCGTAGGACGGTGGTAAAATATATGGGATACAAACTGTCACTCAGTATCTCTTCAATCAGTGAGGTGCATATGTTTACTCTGCAATACATGAGGTTCCGCAAGCACCGTAGAAGGGTGATAAAATAGATAGGATATGGGAAGTACACGTAAAAGAATTATTAACATCGAATCTCACTCAATATTTCTTTGGTTTGTGAGGTGCAAATGTCTGCAATGTACTGAATAAGGTTCCATAGACACCGTAGGATGGTGATAAAATGGATGGGATACACCCGAGTACTCGGTGAGACATGGTCACTCAGTATTTCTTCAATTGGTGAGGTGCAAATGTTTACGCAGCAGGGTGGTAAAATAATTGGGATGTACGTTGCGACGCACGAGTCACGTAAACATTAGCCAAAGAATATTACATATGGAATAGTCTTAGATTTGTGGCTGCGAAAGAGCATCTATTCATCCTGTGAAGCCCACTGTTTCTCTCTGAATTTCACAAATAACCAATGCAGGAAACGGAGTAACCCTGAAACGTCCCCTTAGAAAAATTTATACAAGACTGGTCTATGTGAAACGTCCTCTTTGAACAATTATACACGAATGTGCTTAAACTGACACACAATATTTTTAGCGCAACGCAATCTGACTTTCAATAATCCCTACAAAACAATGGCCCTGACTAACATTAACCTATACCTTTCACAAATCACTTACCTCACAAAAAAATTTCGTTACTCGAACTACTGCAATACAGCGAGCACCACTACTGCCAGCTAAATAAAAGATTCTAACTACGGAAGGCACTAACTACTGATAGGTATAGTTACCAAATGAAAGATTTTAATAGAGAACAAACAGTGTATTTACCTTAATAGTCAAAATATATATGATAGTTCATGACATCCAGTCTTACAAATTACAAAAATCCGCCATCTCTCTCCCTACGTCCACCACTGCTGGCGGCTCACCTCCAACTGCGCAACGCTACGCGCTGTTAGCATCCAGCTGCCGCTGCCCAACACTACAATGGCAGACAACAATGCAAACCAGCCACAGACTGCACACGGCAAAGCCAGTGATTTTCATACAGAGCGCTACGTGGCGGCGGCGTTACCAATAAAAAAAACTAAACAGCCTACTTACATAGCCCCCATTCTCCCCACAAAAAAATTTACAAGTTGTTTTGGGCAGTGGCCAATACAGATTTGAAAATTTTTTTCATAATTACAATAACAAAGAAATGAAATGCACACACTTTTCGATACAATGTTGGTCAAAAGCTAAAATTTTCTCACAGTCCATAAAGACAATCATGATCATTCATCAAAGTAAAATTGCAGTATTTTTCTCAAAGTCTTAGTAGTAAAAGAAAATGCACACGGAAGTAGTGGATTTCCATGCAGTTTTGAAGAAGTAGCGTTGTCCTTCCAACGGAAAGACAGTGCTGACTCTTGACATGCAGACAGGTAATGGGCCACACCAGAGCAAACCCACAGCAGTTAGTCAAAGTTGAAGAATATTGGTAGGTAAGTCGTCACAGAGTAGACCCACTGTAGTCCTGGTAGAGAGTATGGTAGTGGTGGGTCATCACAGGTGTAGACCCGCTGCAGTCCTTGTAGAAATAATGGTATTGGTTGGTCATCAAAGGTGCACACCCACTGCAGAAATAATGGTATTGGTGGGTCATCAAAGGTGCAGACCCACTGCATAAATAATGGTATTGGTGGGTCATCAAAGGTGCTGACCCACTGTAAACCTTGTAGAGACTGCCAGCAGCCATCTGTTGCGACTGTGCAGGTGCACAATCATCATCGAAGAGTCTTGCAGAGAATATAGCAAGTCCATCAACCACCACTTATGCACGTACAAAGTTTTTGGAATTGTCCTTAGAACCAGCAATGCTGTTAACCAGTCCCTTGCTGAATTGTCAATACACTTGCAAACACTATCAATCCCTACTTCTCACATATTGTGCATATACTATGACCAACAGAAACGTGTGCAGTGAAATGTAATTTACAAGTTACTTAATTTGATGAACTGGTGTCAGTTACAATTTTATAACATAAGAATGCAATAACAAAGGTAGAAAATACATCTTTAAAGAACATAACAATACAGATAACATTTGCAGTAGTACAGGCTTTACAAAAGAATCGAAATAGCAAATACATCAGTGTTACAAAAATTACGACATAAGTACATATATAAAAGATCAGAGTAACTTTTGAAACATCAACCTCACACATGAGCATTAGAACAAAACAGAATAAATAATGTGTAAACATCTTTACGAAGTAAATAACATGTTATTAACGCAAATTATATTTGAGGATAACAGTATTCCTCATCATAGTGAATGTAGCTTAGTATTAGAAGAGAAAAAATTCTATGAAACAGCACACAGAGACAGGAAGAAAAGAAATACACAAGGGTACTCAAACACATAGTGGGATAACACAAAAGGAAAGGACAGGGTTTGTTTTACTAAGGTATTTTGCAAACAAAACTTTCTTTACTTCTCGGAGATCTCCCTTCGTTCTTCATTATTTCCAAAAAGTCCTATCTATACCTGATTTCTGTACTTTTTCGTATAACTTCTCAATGCATTTCTTCCAATATATCGCAAATCATTCTCTTATATAGGCTACCCCCTCTTAAGCTAACTTAAATCTACTGAGCTCAGATGCTTAACTAAGGGAAGAGGCAATGCAGCAGCACAAAACAATTTACACAAACAGCAATGTTAAAAAATGGAAATTGGCAAAAGAAAAGGCAGCAATATTACAACTAATATAAGGCAATGCGCCGCAAACAAGAAAAAATAAATCAGTAGTAAAATTGGCTTAACCTAGTAATACAAAGTGACATTCAGTAGCACTATGCCTGGCACATAGCACCAGTGGCAAATGCTATAAATTATACCTAAACATGACAAAGCACAACCAGAAAAAATATTACGCTAAAGACAACAATGCAGATAAGGGAAATGTATATTCACATCTTAATGTCTATATAATTAAAATGGTGCACCACCACTTATTCAATGAAATAAATTACCAAGTACTTGAAAAGAAAATTATATATACAGTTACTGTTATTAGTCGCTTCTTATTGCTCTTTGGATTCCAAGAGCTCCTTTTTCGCAGAATGTGGATCATAAAATAATTATTTAATAGATCTGTCGACAGAAAGTGTTCACATTAGCAAATGCATTTAATTTTATAAAACCAAAGCTGCAACACAGCTGGAAAACAGATATCAAATGAAATAAGCAACTATGGACAAAGCATAAAAATATCATTCAACAGTCATGTGACATTTTATAAGTTAGTAGAATTCTCTCAACTTTCGTAGAAAGACGTTTGTTATAATCAGGTGTCAGATGTAAGTATCTTTCTCAGTAATGAGCGTGTCGTATTTGCGGTGCTTTCTACAAAGGAATGTCAATAGAGAGGATAATGGCCTTTTTTTTTTTACCTGTGCCTCTGAAAGGCACACACTAATGGCTTGTTTCCAGGTGGCTGTCGGGCAGCTGGGTGCCCACGACGCATTACGTGCAGGTGGTCACTTAACTTTCTTACCCAAATATTTACGACACCAGTTTCCGCTACAGTGGCAGTCTCATATAAAAATATTTTCACAGTTTGAGAGTTTGCGTTGCAAATGTGTAGAAAATAAAATCCTATAAATGTAATAGTGTTCAAAAAATTTTCGCCAGCATAGTGATACATTCACGCACATACACACATTTCATAACACTTAAAGTACGATTCTCGGTTTCCAACATCCTTTTTCACAAACCAGAGTCCCTAACCACTACTCATTATTCCTTGCTTTGTTACACATATACATATTCGTAGACACATCTTCAATATTTCATGATAATAAATAAGTAGCATAATCAAATTCCTCATATAGAATCAGCTTATTGATCATAAACAAACCTCAGCAGCATAATACACATAGTCATCGTAATAATAACATCATAACACCTCAGTCAACTCTCAAAATCGTCGTAGCTTCCTCCAATAATTTCAAAACCTAAAAAAAATTCTCTGCTCATGTCAAAAGTGTCATCTACCTCAAACGTACTTTAAAAATCATGATCCCATACTAAATACATCATTCAAAGCTCTCATAGCATCACAATGGTTCCGAAAAAAATACAATTTCATAAGTGTGAAGTTATCCAACTGTGTAATTTGTAATTAGGTAAACATCTGTCACTGATGTAGTAAAAAAAAGTTTGTCTCTCAGTTAAATAACCAGATAGCTGTGTAATTTATGTGTTAGAGAAATATGGTACCGATGTGTAAAGTTGTATAAGCAAATATCATATTAGCTAGGGCTCCTTGTGCTTGCCACACACATGGTACACAAAGTAGGCGTGCACCCCCCTGAGGATTAATGTAATTATATCCTCAGGTGTTACAGATTACAGCAATGGAATGAAATGTATCACGGAAAACTTTCTTTGTAATTCAAATATGTTGAAAAATAAATAGTTTAATGCGTGTCCTGTAGCGCTAAATGTGCGTCTTGCTGTAAGACAATCTCTGTGGAAGTGTCGTAGTTATTGTCCTCCGAAAGCTAAGTTCTGCAGAAGCCAATGTACTTACCTCATGATAAACGAAATTGAAATGCTTTGCGTATAGATATCTTAGTTATTACGCTTATTGCCGTGATGAAGTAAGTACTGTACTGTACGTATTGTTGTGCTACAGAAAAGGCTGTCTCATTGTAGCTATACCACAAACGTTTTACTTTCCAGAAAAATTCAGAAAAACTGTGCAGATATAAAACAGATAAACTGCAAAAGCAACATTGTAAATTGTCACTCATTAGTAGCGTCGTGATAAAATCGTGTAGCTGTCACATAAACTAACCACTGTATCGTCTGGTATCTCACAGAAAGTACTTTAAATCCAGAATGTATTTTCAAGTAAACCAAAATGTTGCATTAAAATCTCATTAGCAATACTGGTTAATGTTCTAAGTATGTGAGCCTTATAGTCGTTACATAATCGTGCAACTAACAAGCAAAGAATGTACACACGAAATAACACAGTGATGTCTGTTCACTATAACAATGCACTCGCAAATACTGTCTAAATATGTTCCGTAGGTTCTAGACTGGATAGTGAACTTCAAAACATTGTTACATGTTAACAGTTTCTAAGTGTGACAAAGCATACTAGAAATGTGAAGTGAAATGTTCTATGGCAAAGACAAAGTTAAAAAGCAGATTATCTTTCAATAAACGGTTTTTACATGTGAAATGTGGTGTAAACCTTTACTCTTCCTAGTACGCAGAGTTTCAACTTCAACGCAATTATCATGTGGTATACGTCGGATTCTGTAAGGTCCATTGTAAACTAGAAAGAATTTGTGACTCAAGTGTTTCTTCTTACGTGACAATGGATGAGCTTTAATGAGAACTTTCTGACCAATATATAATTTCTTTGCATTTGCTTTACCGTGTAATTTTTTCCTTTTGTCTGCAGCAGAATTTATATTTTTAATAGCCAAATCAATTATGTCTTTGTGTCGAAGTTTACGTGTATTCGGAAAAGGTACAAGCTCTCTGATTCTGTTTGGTGGTTCTTTATTCTTCAGTACAAGAACAGGTGGTAAAGCAGTGGAGTCATGAGGCATTTCATTCAGCACGTTTTGAAATAAGTGTAAATATCTGTCCCAATGCTGATGCTTTCTGTGACAATAAAGTCTGCAAAGCTTATTGATTTCTTTCATAATCCGTTCAGACGGGTTACAATGTGGTGAGTACAATGAAATAAAAACAGATTTGATTTAATGGTTACGAAGCATGCGTGACCAAACAGCAGATCTGAATTGCGGTCCGTTATCTGAAATTACTTTACTAACGTGTCCAACTTCACGTAAGAAATTTCTAACAAAGGCGTTGGATACAGACCGTCCAGTGGCTTTACGTAACGGAGTGAAAGAAACAAATTTTGAAGTAAGTTCAACAGTGACTAGAACGTACGAAAATCCATTATATGTGCTGACAAGCGGTCCCAAGAGATCAACAGCAGCAAATTCTTTTAATTTAGAAGGAATGATAGGAAACAATGGAGCACGATGAGAGACAGTGGATGGTTTCGCCTTTTGACAAAGTTTACAAATAGACAAGACTCTTCGAATTCTCTTTTCCATATTGTTAAAATAACAAGTCGTTCGAAGAATATGATAACATTTTCGTGGACCAAAATGTGCATATCTGAAATGAATGTACCAAATGAGCTTATTAACAAAATCGTCTGGAATGCAAAGTACCCATAACTTGTCATCAACAGTGCATCGTTTGAACAGTATGTTGTTTCTAACCAGATAATAATGCCGAATCTGTGTGTGTGTGTCTTTTCATGCCATTTACTTTTGATGTCTTTCCAAATCGGATCTTTATCTTGTTCATGAGCAATGTCCTTTAAAGATGTGGTGATGAAGTTTTCAAAGGCGACTTTCTGGATGCAAAGAATACTGAAATTTCTCTCGAGGTTGCTTTCTGTGTTACTTTTCTCAAGCCCAGCCGGTGCGCGTGACAGTGCGTCCGCAACAATGTTCTCCTTGCCGGGAATGTAGACTATTGTGAAGTGGAATTCTTGCAGAAACAATGCCCAACGTTTTAACCTGTCATGATTTAATTTTGAAGACAAAAGAAATTGTAATGCACGATGGTCACTGTATACTTTTACGTGCTTACCATAAAGAAAGAAACGGAATTTGTTAAATGCCCAAACGATAGCTAACGCTTCTAATTCAGTAACAGAATAATTTTTTTCAGATTTTGTTAGCACTCGGCTAGCAAAATCAATGGTTTTCTGAACAGTAATGTCATTTTCTGTGGCTTCTTGAAATAAATGGGCACCAAGACCGACTTTAGAAGAATCCGTGCTAAGGCAAAAATCTTGTGAGAGATCTGGATGAGCTAGTATTGGCGCGTTAAGTAACGATTCTTTCAAAGAATTGAATTCCAACTGTACTTGTTCGTCCCAGTTCCAAATAGTATTTTTTCCAGTGAGAGAACAAAGTTTTGGTGTAACTAGAATTTGCATATTCAGAAAACGACGGTAAAAATTTACGAGACCTAGAAAACTGCGGACTTGTTTTTTTTGTGGATGGAATTGGAATGGCTCTGATTGCTTCTAACTTTTCAGGATCCGGCTGGATGCCTTCAGAAGAAATAATATGTCCCAAAAACTTCACTTTTGTCCTACCGAATTCAGACTTTTCCAAGTTAACTGTAATTCCAGATTCTGCAAAAATATGTAACACGCTCTTGAGGATGCGATTATGTTGTTCCCATGAGGCTTCTGCTATCAGAATATCGTCCACATATAAGGTGATGTGACGTTTTAAGAGCTCAGGTAATATGGAATTTAGCCCGCGAATGAATGCTGCCGAGGAAACGTTCAAACCAAAAGGAAGTTTCCGAAACTGATAACAAACGCCGAAACAAAGGAAAGCTGTGTATTTTCTACATTCTGGATGAAGTTCGATCTGATAAAAGCTGGATCTGAGATCAATGGAAGACAACACTTTTACACCATTAAAATTTTGCGGCCTGTCTGTTTCAGGAATAATGATAGTATTGATTTGTCTCGAATCTAAGACAAGCCTGATCGATCCATTTTTCTTCTCAACAACATGTAATGGATTATTGTATGAGCTTACTGCAGGCTCAATAATGCCGTCGTCAAGCATGGATTGTATTTCTGTTGTAACACGGTCCCTATAATGTGTTGGAATTACGTATGGTCTAACACAAAATTTAGTATGCTTACGAATACGAAATTGGTATTGAAATCCCTTGATTGTTCCTGTTTTGTGAGTAAAAACTGTGGAATGTGCTTGTAGAATCTCAAAAAGGTCCTGCCTATCAGTGTCATTACAATTCTCAATTGTTTGAATTTTATTCTGAATTAACTCATTAGTTTCAATTGTGCTGTCGATATCATCCCTGTCAGTACTTGCAGAGCGACTGTTAGTGTCTAGTTCCGTAGAAAATTCCGAACTGTTGTCTAACAGAAGGTAAAGCCGATTAATTTCTTCGTCATGGTTTGAGAGCCAATCTTCAAATTTCAAAGCTATTGACTTACCTTCTTTCTCTAAACTTATTTCAGCATCGTGAAAGTTTAAGATTGCTTTGTTTTCATTCAAAAAGTCTACTCCCAGTATAATTTCCGTCGACAATAGTGGAACAATAAGAAAATTCATAGAGAAGCTGTGGCTTTGACAAAAGAATTCTAAGTTGGTTTGTTGGCGTACATCTACACTTTTTCCAATGACTGCATCTTGTAATTTAATCTTGCGTAACGGAAGTGTGGGGCAGTCTTTCGATTTGCTGCATTTACTAAAAGCTGTTTCACTAATTACTGAAATGGGACTGCCTGAGTCAAGTACTGCCGTAAATTTTACGTCATTTACAGTAATGTGAATCACAGGATATGCAATGTTGTTATGTTTTACGTCCTGTTCCTGGAGTAAGATGTCCCTAATGTCTTCCATTTTTACGTAATTACTAGCTAAGGCATCTGCGTCGTCAGTTTCATGCGTACGTTTTGTGGCTGCCAGCGGTATGAGTCATTGCCTATTGTGTCTTTGTTGGCGCGAGTCGTTAATGGGATTAGGAGACCTAACTTCTACAAATTCACCTTGTCGAGAGGGCCCTGCTCTGTTTGAATCCCGCCAGTTCTGCTGCAATTCAGGTCTGTCGTTCCGATCATATCGTGTGTCGTCATGTCGGTAGATTCCATAGTTTCTTTCTTGTCGGTCACGTGGTGGAGAATTTCTCCCTGAATCGTAACTGCGCGTTGGACCGTTGCGTCTTAAGTTATTCCGTCTCCCTTGATAATAATTATTTTGGTTTCCATATTGTCTGTTTCTCTGATTGTCTCTGTGATAGTCATTACCGCGGAGAGGTGATCTTTCCCTGTAATAATTATTACTCCGCCAGTGGTTGTCATACGGGTGGTGTCCGTTTTGGTCACGATTTACGTTGTACGAATAGCCTTGTCGTGTATTATTTCTGTCATCGCGGAATTGTGACAGGTGTGACCTGTAATTGTTGTGTTCCTGTTTTCGCGTTCCGCGATTGTCAGTGACAATTTCCAGTTCTTGTAACAGTCTCTGAAAAGCTTCAATGTCGTCTTTGCATCGTCCTGCTAAAATAATCTGTCGTAAACGTTCAGGTAATTTGATTAAGCAAATGCGGATGAGTTCTGAGGGGCTGTATGGGTTTGAAAGATACTGATTCTTATGTAACATGTCTTCAAAATATTTGACAAGACTGGAAAATTCGGATTGTTCGAAATGTTTCATCATTATGATGCTATGTTTTACTCGGTCTTGTGTGGCTTGGGACCAATATGCTGAGAGGAAGGCATGGTAAAATTCTCCTTCACTGTGGCAATCGTGAATGACCGATCGCATTCTTACAGCTGGTTCATTCTCTAAGTAGCCACACATAAATTCTAATCTGTGTTCTAATGACCAGTTGGGAGGAAAACAATGAGAGAATTGATGGAGCCACGCTTGTGGATGAATGTCGTTGCCAGAATTCTTAAATGTTTTGAATTTACGTGCAGTAATGAACAGCTTATAGTCAAAATCATCGTGTCGGCGGGTAGCATATCGGTCATTGTTACGTCGTATCGGCGGTTCCATCTCAAAATTCGGTGCACCTTGCCAATTACTTTCATGATTTCCGAAATGCCCTGTGTTATTATTTTGTGGTTGTTCTGTATTGCTATGTCCCTCTTCCCATACTGGGGCGCGAGTGTCCTTTGAAATATGTAATTCTTGTATTACTTGAGCCAACTGATCTTGTACTTCCCGCATTTCTCTTTTGTACTGTGTGTTGATTTGATTTTGATTCTGTTTGAATTTCCTAATTTGTTCATACTCTTCAGTGTCAGTGAAGGCTACAGGTTTTGTGTCATTCAGATCATCATCTACCTTCGTAGATAAGTTAGTGAACTGATCTGCAAACTCGGCTACTTTATCCGACAGTGAAGTTATTTCCTCTGTGTGTCTTTCTGAACCAATTTTCAGAGTATCTACTGTGTCCTTTAAGTTCGCTTGAGTTTTTGCAAGTTGCGTAACCGAATCGGTAGATGCAACTGAGTCAATTTTAGCTTGCAAGGTCTCATGATTTTCATGAACAATAGTTTGCAGTTCTTTTATGGCTGCTTCGTGATTCTGTAATGCATTTTCATGCCGCGAAAAAATAGGTTGGAAATGCTCACAAATTTGTGTTTTTACGTCATTACAGACTTTTTGACATTTCGATTCGATGTTATGTAACTCATTAGTTAAATCTTCACGTGTTTGTTCAAGTGTGGTGACTAACTTTTGAAGCTTTTGCTGTGTTTGTCTCTGATTTTGTTCCATTGCGTCTAACTTTTGAAGATTATGTTCCATTGTGTCTAACTTTTGATGATTCTGTCCCATTTGTTTCTGATTTTGTTCAAGCGTTGTGTCTAACTTTTGAAGATTTTGTTCCATTGTGTCTAACTTTTGAAGATTTTGTTCCATTGTGTCTAACTTTTGAAGCTTTTGTCCCATTTGTGGCATTAATTGTAATAACAATGCACTGGTGTCTGAAACATGTCCCTTAATCCTATTCGGCAATGCATTTGCACCGGCAATATTCGCAATTTGAAAAACTGAAAATGTGTCTTGACTTATTTGAGAAAACGGTGAGGACGCAAAACCTGAATGTACAGTATTTGCAATATTGTGTCCTGTCATTTCGGAATCCTGAGGCGAACTGTTGCCGACCGATCGATCGATAACGCTTTCCTGTTCACTAATTGTTTCACTGCCTACACCATTATTTGCAACCCGCTCCATTTCCCTATGCACAATTACTAAATTACTACTTTGAACACTAGTTAATTCATTACATGGTGGCGCTAACACACTGCTTTCGTCTTCACTGTCATTTCTCAGTTTACTTTGGAGCCTAGTATTACGTTTTTCACACGCCATTATTGTCACAATATTTCACACGACAACACAAAAAAAGCACAATTTGAAAAGCAAAAATAAGAGAACACATTAACATATCACTGAAAATAATATCTAGTTAATTGCAAGCGCAGCTGCGAAATACTTTGTGCAAAACTACATGCATGCCACAACTGTTTTACTGTACAACAATGAAAGACTGCAACTACAAAGGAAATTCTATGATTACGCGCTAGCAATAAACAAAAGCTACACTAATTACACAAACTACAAGAAAAAATCAGAAGATTCCAGTGAGGTATCCTTGGCTAAGGGTCGACATATGAAACGTCCCCTTAGAAAAATTTATACAAGACTGGTCTATGTGAAACGTCCTCTTTGAACAATTATACACGAATGTGCTTAAACTGACACACAATATTTTTAGCGCAACGCAATCTGACTTTCAATAATCCCTACAAAACAATGGCCCTGACTAACATTAACCTATACCTTTCACAAATCACTTACCTCAGAAAAATCTTCGTTACTCGAACTACTGTAATACAGCGAGCGCCACTACTACGAGCTAACTAAAAGAATCAAACTACGGAAGGCACTAACTACTGATAGGTATAGTTAGCAAATGAAAGATTTTGATAGAGAACAAACAGTGTATTTACCTTAATAGTCAAAATATATATGATAGTTCATGACATCCAGTCTTACAAATTACAAAACTCCGTCATCTCTCTCCCTACGTCCACCACTGCTAGCGGCTCACCTCCAACTGCGCAACGCTACGCGCTGTTAGCATCCAGCTGCCGCTGCCCAACACTACAATGGCAGACAACAATGCAAACCAGCCACAGACTGCACATGGCACAGCCAGTGATTTTCATACAGAGCGCTACGTGGCGGCGGCGTTACCAATAAAAAAAACTAAACAGCCTACTTACAACCCACTCTGGTGTTAATTATCTATCTAGATGGACGTGTGCTGAATTCTGTATAACTCTAATGCAATCTGTTGTTGGAAGTCCACCATTTTGCGAATTTTTGAAATTCTAAATGTTAATGAATGGAGAAAGTCGAAATAAGTTAAAATACCAATGCTAGTTATTGCTGTATAAGAAGAATATGGAAAGTAAGTCATTGTTTAATTTGAAAAGGTAATTACGATATTTTAAGTGATACCGTGTATATGAATACAGACAGGTTGTCCATCGGATTAGACCTGCTGACGTTGGCAGAATATCCATGAGAGTGCAGGAGGTGAGAGCCTTGTTGGAAGAAATGTTCCGTCTCTTTGAGATTTTCCTTGGACGGATAATATTACCAGGCCCCAGTCTCGAATAGTCTATCGAATAGAAAGCTCCCGAGCGTGCTACTGCAAGGAATCTAATTTCTTTTGGACATATAACCTCCGGCGAACATAGCAGAAGGACGTCGGCATCAGGAGGACAATTTCGCCGAGTTTCATAGAGCACTTACTAGAAGGAAGTGCCATTCAATAAGCACATTGATAATTAGGAGGAAATTGTCTCAATAATTAGGCCATTACCTTTGATGTTGCCAGCAAATTCCAGAGACCAAACACAGACACAAATAAATTAAATTTCAAAGAGCAAATTAATTAAATAAATTAGCACAAACATTCTTTTTATATATAAGAAGTCCTATTCGTACATAAAGTTAATGCTCCGATACTCGAGTGCTAATGGGTCTTCCACTTTCACCAATGTAGATTTCGCAGTATTTACACAGAAATTCGTAGACGTCTGCAAAGCATCCAATGGATCCGTAGGAGGCAACAATGGATCACGGATGTTTCAGTCAATCTGAAAGACGGGTTTGATTTCTCCCCACCGGAGAACCTTGCCTACACGATCACTGTCGCCTCTCACATAAGGTAGGCGCGCTGTAAGAATTACTTCTGCACCATTGTCTACTTTATGTTCGCTGTTCCGTATAGTTCGTTGAATGTCTCTGTTATTGTATCCTTTCGTACGAAATGTTGTCTTGAGCTCTTCAGCTAATGTTCAACGTGGTTAGCGTCACTAATCCGGTGAGCTCGGGCTGTCGGCGTACACACATTGCAAGCGTCTACTAACTTCGGCTTCGAGGTGGGAAAGTCTACTTTGGTGGAAACGACAGAACCATTAGCACTCGAGTTTCAGATCAGGGAGGATGGCTGTAAGTTACCAACCGGCGCACCCACTGGACCCAAGTCCTTAACGCTCCGCGCCAGCGAAACACTATCCCATTGATACCAGCAGCCGATTTTATATTTGTGTCAGTCACAAACAATAGTTGCCTACCAATCATTTACTAGAGTGGCACAGACAATAGTATGTAGATACACCATTTCCTGCCCATTACCTACAAAAGTGGCCTTCCAGTCACCCATAAGTGTAGAACAGGCAATAGCCAACCGTGCAACCATCCTCTACATAGCAACCTCTCTCAGAATTTTCCCATGACATTACAGACACATGTGACATCTATAGTGATCGCATAACCGAAACAGACCATATTTAGGGGGACACATTCAACAGTATCCAGAAGTTAACCACCCTGAAGTGGACCGCAGCAAGTTGGTCGAAACATCGCCAGTTTAGTTACTTTAGTGTTTTACAATGACTTGCTCTAATACCGAAAATTATATCACCAAAAATGACACTGGACGTGGGAAACTACTTGCTTTGGTAGACCTGTTTAAAATCTAAATTATTGTTAAATAAAAAAACAGTGGAATGACGTATTTACGTAATGGATTAAAAAACAAAATAATTTTAAGAACACATACTACACAAGGGACTAATTTATTAAATGAATAGACCAGTGTAACTTATTTACTTTCTATATTTTATGTATTTTATTGCTTCCTTTATACTTACTCCCTCTATTCACGTAAAGTGTCGAGTTTTTCATACTTTTTTTCAAGTTGTTACATGTTACGATTAAGAAACCTTGTCTCACATGGTAATAATAACAATAATAATTACCTATAATGATAATAATCGTAATAATAATAATTAAGTGACAGTAAAAAAGAAATGTATTGGTATTGATAACTAGCTCTTTGATCATAGACAGCGTGAACATCCTGCTACTACTCGCTGAAGCTGTCAGTAATGAAAAAACTTTCTCATTTACTACGGCAACTGTTCACACTTGCGGAAGATATTTTTTCCAGCCGAGTAGAAACACGCCGTATGGCTACCCAGAACGATGAAAGCAGATTTAGGAATAATACGCTCCTGGAAATGGAAAAAAGATCACATGACACCGGTGTGTCAGACCCACCATACTTGCTCCGGACACTGCGAGAGGGCTGTACAAGCAATGATCACACGCACGGCACAGCGGACACACCAGGAACCGCGGTGTTGGCCGTCGAATGGCGCTAGCTGCGCAGCATTTGTGCACCGCCGCCGTCAGTGTCAGCCAGTTTGCCGTGGCATACGGAGCTCCATCGCAGTCTTTAACACTGGTAGCATGCCGCGACAGCGTGGACGTGAACCGTATGTGCAGCTGACGAACTTTGAGCGAGGGCGTATAGTGGGCATGCGGGAGGCCGGGTGGACGTACCGCCGAATTGCTCAACACGTGGGGCGTGAGGTCTCCACAGTACATCGATGTTGTCGCCAGTGGTCGGCGGAAGGTGCACGTGCCCGTCGACCTGGGACCGGACCGCAGCGACGCACGGATGCATGCCAAGACCGTAGGATCCTACGCAGTGCCGTAGGGGACCGCACCGCCACTTCCCAGCAAATTAGGGACACTGTTGCTCCTGGGGTATCGGCGAGGACCATTCGAAACCGTCTCCATGAAGCTGGGCTACGGTCCCGCACACCGTTAGGCCGTCTTCCGCTCACACCCCAACATCGTGCAGCCCGCCTCCAGTGGTGTCGCGACAGGCGTGAATGGAGGGACGAATGGAGACGTGTCGTCTTCAGCGATGAGAGTCGCTTCTGCCTTGGTGCCAATGATGGTCGTATGCGTGTTGGCGCCGTGCAGGTGAGCGCCACAATCAGGACTGCATACGACCGAGGCACACAGGGCCAACACCCGGCATCATGGTGTGGGGAGCGATCTCCTACACTGGCCGTACACCTCTGGTGATCGTCGAGGGGACACTGAATAGTGCACGGTACATCCAAAGCGTCATCGAACCAATCGTTCTACCATTTCTAGACCGGCAAAGGAAGTTGCTGTTCCAACAGGAAAATGCACGTCCGCTTGTATCCCGTGCCACCCAATGTGCTCTAGAAGGTGTAAGTCAACTACCCTGGCCAGCAAGATCTCCGGATCTGTCCCCCATTGAGCATGTTTGGGACTGGATGAAGCGTCGTCTCACGCGGTCTGCATGTCCAGCACGAACGCTGGTCCAACTGAGGCGCCAAGTGGAAATGGCATGGCAAGGCGTTCCACAGGACTACATCCAGCATCTCTGCGATCGTCTCCATGGGAGAATAGCAGCCTGCATTGCTGCGAAAGGTGGATATACACTGTACTAGTGCCGACATTGTGCATGCTCTGTGCCTGTGGTTCTGTCAGTGTGATCATGTGATGTATCTGACCCCAGGAATGTGTCAATAAAGTATCCCCTTCCTGGGACAATGAATTCACGGTGTTATTATTTCAATTTCCAGGAGTGTATATGGGATCGAATCCACAGCTTCTTTGTTCATCATATTGAGTGATCCCCCAATGAACCACGGACCTTGCCATTGGTGGGTAGGCTTGCGTGCCTCAACGATACAGATAGTCGTACCGTAGGTGCAACCACAGCGGATGGTTATCTGTTGAGAGGCCAGACAAATGTTTGGTTCCTGAAGAGGGGCAGCAGCCTTTTCAGTAGTTGCAAGGGCTACAGTATGGATGATTGAGTGATCTGGCCTTGTAACAATAACCAAAACGGATTGGCTGTGCTGGTACTGCGAACGGCTGAAAGCAAAGGGAAACTACGGCCGTAATATTTCCAGCGGGCATGTAGCTTTACTGGATGATGGCGTCCTTTTGGGTAAAATATTCGGGAGGTAAAATAGTCCCCCATTCGGATCTCCGGTCGGGGACTACTCAAGAGGATGTCGTTATCAGGAGAAAGCAAACTGGTGTTCTACGGATCGGAGCGTGGAATGTCAGATCTCTTAATCGGGCAGTTAGGTTAGAAAATTTAAAGAGGGAAGTGGATAGGTTAAAGTTAGATATAGTGGGAATTAGTGAAGTTCGGTGGCAGGAGGAACAAAACTTCTGGTCGAGTGACTACAGGGTTATAAACAAAAAATCAAATAGGGGTAATGCAGAAGTAGGTTTAATAATGTATAGGAAAATAGGAATGCGGGTAAGCTACTACAAACAGTATAATGAATGCATTATTGTGGCCAAGATAGATACGAAGCCCACACCTACTACAGTAGTACAAGTTTATATGCCAACTAGCTCTGCAGATGACGAAGAAATTAGAGATATGCATGATGAAATAAAAGAAATTATTCAGATAGTGAAGGGTGACGAAAATTTAATAGTCTTGGGTGACTGGAATTCGGTAGTAGGAAAAGGGAGAGAAGGAAACGTAGTAGGTGAATATGGATTAGGGATAAGAAATGAAAGAGATAGCCGCCTGGTAGAATTTTGCACAGAGCACAACTTAATCATAGCTAACACTTGGTTCAAGAATCATAAAAGAAGGCTTTATACATGGAAGAAGCCTGGATATACTGCCAAGTTTCAGATAGATTATATAGTGGTAAGACAAAGATTTAGGAACCAGGTTTTAAATTGTAAGACATTTGTAGGGGCAGATGTGGACTCTGACCACAATCTGTTGGTTATGAAATGTAGATTAAAACTGAAGAAACTGCAAAAAGTTGGGAATATAAGGAGATGGGACCTGAATAAACTGAAAGAACCAGAGGTTGTAGAGATCTTTTCCGGGAGAGCATAAGGGAACAATTGACAGGAATTGGGGAAAGAAATACAGTAGAAGAAGAATGGGTAGCTTTGAGGGATGAAGTATTGAAGGCAGCAGAGGATCAAGTAGGTAAAAAGACGAGGGCTGCTAGAAATCCTTGCGTGACAGAAGAGATAATGAACTTAATTGATGAAAGAAGAAAATACAAAAATGCTGTAAATCAGGCAGGCAAAAAAGAATAGAAACGTCTCAAAAATGTGATCGACAGGAAGTGCAAAATGGCTAAGCAGGGATAGCTAGAGGACAAATGTAAGTATGTAGAGGCTTATCTCACTAGGGGCAAGATAGATAATGCCTACAGGAAAATTAAAGAGAGCTTTGGAGAAAAGAGAACCACTTGTATGAACATCAAGAGCTCAGATGGAAACCGAGTTCTAAGCAAAGAAGGGAAAGCAGGAAGATGGAAGGAGTATATAGAGGGTCTATGCAAGGGCGATGTTCTTGAGGGCAATATTATGGGAATGGAAGAGGATGTAGATGAAGATGAAATGGGAGATACGATACTGCGTGAAGAGTTTGACAGAGCACTGAAAGACCTGAGTCGAAACAAGGCCCCTGGAGTAGACAACATTCCATTGGAACTACTGACGGCCTTGGGAGAGCCAGTCCTGACAAAGCTCTACCATTTGGTGAGCAAGATGTATGAAACAGGCGAAATACCCTCAGACTCCAAGAAGAATATAATACTTCCAATCCCAAAGAAAGCAGGTGTTGACAGATGTGAAAATTACCGAACTATCAGTTTAATAAGTCACAGCTGCAAAATACTAACGCGAATTCTTCATACGAATGGAAAAACTAGTAGAAGCCGACCTCGGGGAAGATCAGTTTGGATTCCGTAGAAATGTTGGAACACGTGAGGCAGTACTGGCCCTACGACTTATCTTAGAAGCTAGATTAAGGAAGGGCAAACCTCCGTTTCTAGCATCTGTAGACTTAGAGAAAACTTTTGACAATGTTAACTGGAATACTCTCTTTCAAATTCTGAAGGTGGCAGGGGTAAAATACAGGGAGCGAAAGGCTATTTATAATTTGTACACAAAACCAGATGGCAGTTATAAGAGTCGAGGGACATGAAAGGGAAGCAGTGGTTGGGAAGGGAGTGAGATAGGGTTGTAGTCTCTCCCCGATGTTATTCAATATGTATATTGAGCAAGTATTGGGGGTAAGTATTAAAATCCATGGAGAAATCTTTGAAGCTCGCCGATGACATTGTAATTCTGTCAGAGACGGCAAAGGACTTGGAAGAGCAGTTGAACGGAATGGATAGGGTATTGAAAGGAGGATATGAGATGAACGTCAACAAAAGCAAAACGAGGATAATGGAATGTAGTCGAATTATGTTGGGTGATGCTGAGGGAATTAGATTAGGAAATGAGACACTTAAAGTTGTAAAGGAGTTTTTCTATTTGGGGATCAAAATAACTGATGATGGTCAAAGTAGAGAGGATATAAAATGTAGACTGACTATAGCAAGGAAGGCGTTTCTCAAGAATAAAAATTTGTTAACATAGAGTATAGATTTAACTGCCTGGAAGTCATTTCTGAAATTATTTGTTTGGAGTGTAGCCACATATGGAAGTGAAACATGGACGATAAATAGTTTGGACAAGAAGAGAATTGAAGCTTTTGAAATGTGGTGCTACAGAAGAATGCTGAAGATTAGATGGGTAGATCACCTAACTAATGAGGTAGTATTGAATAGGATTAGGGAGATGAGAAGTTTGTGGCACAACTTGAGCAGAAGGAGGGATTGGTTGGTAGGACATGTTCTGAGGCATCAAGGGATCACCAATTTAGTATTGGGGGTGGGGGGCAGCGTGGAGGGTAAAAATCGTAGAGGGAGACCAAGAGATGAATACACTAAGCAGATTCAGAAGGATGTATGTTGCAGTTGGTACTGGGACAGGAAGAAACTTGCACAGGATAGAGTAGCATGGAGAGCTGCATCAAACCAGTCTCCGGCATGATTATGGTTCACGACGGGGATTAACAGACTTTGAACACTGAACAGTTGTTGGAGCCAGACGCATGGGACATTCCATTTCGGAAGTAGTTAGAAAATTCAATATTCCGAGATCCACAGTCTAAAGAGTGTGCTGAGAATATCAAATATCAGGCGTTGTCTCTTTCCACGCACAACGCAGTGACTGACGACCGAGAGCAGCGGTGTATTCATACAGTTGTCACTGCTAACAGAGAAGCAGCACTGCGTGTAATAACCGTTTGGGCAGTGCGGCCAAATGTGGCTATACCAGCAGATGACCGACGCAAGTATCTTTGCTAAAGTACGACATCGCCTGCAGCGTATCTACTGGGCTCGTGACCATGTCGGTTGAGGCCTAGACGAGTGAAAAATCGTGACCTGGCCAAATTACTTCCGATTTCAGTTGGTAAGAGCTGATGGTATGTTTCGAGTGTGTTGCAGACCCCACAAAGCGATGGACCTAAGCTGACAACAAGGAAATGTGTAACTTGGTGGTGGTTCCATAAAGTTGTGATCTCTGTTCACATGGAATGAACTGAGTTCTTTGGTTATGATTGGCTACTTGGAGACCATTTTTAGCCGTTCATGTGCTTCATGTTCCCAAATAACTATGGAGTTTTTATGGGTGACAAAGCACCATTCCACCGGGCCACAAGTGTTCGCCATTTGTTTGAAGAACATTCTGGATAATTCGAACGAATGATTTGGCCACCCAGATCTCCCGACATTTATGGGAGATAATTGAGAGGTCAATTCGTGTACAAAATCCTGCAGCAATAACTTTTGCAATTATGGACAGATGGAGGCAGCCTGGCTCAATATTTCGTCAGAGGACATCCAAAAGCTTTCTGACTGTTTGCTAAATCGCGCTGCTGTGCTACGCCGGACAAAAGGAGCTTCGACAAGATATCAGGAGGTATCCCATGACTTTTGTCACTTTAGAGTAAGCCACCATACAATATGACTATCGCCTTTCCAAGTTCCTTCTGGTTAAATGATGAAAAGAGATTTGCAAATTCGTCGTAGCAAAACTATAGATACTTTAATTTAAATTTTGTCTATCGTCTTATGGCACTAAAGTTCCAAATCTGAATGTTTCCACTTTGCACGTTTAACGGTATTAACATGGTTTCGTAAGTACGCTTCCTGTAAAACACAGGAGTTTATCATCCACTATATATGGGTTGTTTCAGAGTCTCGTCATCAAACGTTTAGGGCTGATAGATCACATTATGGGGAACAACTGTTGTCAAAGAGTTAATGTTCGTCGGCCGGTGTGGTCATGCGGTTCTAGGTGCTACAGTCTGGAACCGCGCGGCCGCTACGGTCGCAGGTTCGAATCCTGCCTCGGGCATGGATGTGTGTGATGTCCTTAGGTTAGTTAGGTTTAAGTAGTTCTAAGTTCTAGGGGACTAATGACCTAAGATGTTGAATCCAATAGTGCTCAGAGACATTTGAACCATTTTTTTTTTTTAGTTAATGTTCCCTGACGCCCGCTGCGATGCTATGCGTCTTTTGTAATTGGTTAGACTGTGACAAGCGTCAGGGCGTAGGTACTCTGCAGAGTTCGTATACATTGTAGACTAAATATAATGCTGTCATCTGCCCCATATGAAATGAGACGAGCTGAGCTCCTAAGATACCATTATACAAGATTTTTCTTTTCTTTTTAAAAATATTTCACTTTGTTAACGTACTAGGTCTGGTAGTTCGCAGATGCAAACACAGAACACCATACTTCGGTGAAATGTGATTCCAGTTCCGACGAATTCAATAAAAGGACGCCCAGCAACGCCAGATACGTGATGGAACACTTTGTCTCTATCAAAATATGTTCCCCATGACGTGATCAGTCCCCCCTAGACGCTTGATACAATGACTTGAAATGATACAAAAAATATCAGAATACCAAGAAGGAGATGTGCGACAAAGGAAAGTTGGTAGATTTGTTTCTACATCTGAAAGATTATATCTATTGAAATTTCGCGCCAGTGGCGTGAGGGTTCCATTAGTAGCCCACTATGAAGATGCAAACCAGGTTTGCTATAAATGCACGCTGTAGTCGTCCCACATTCGGGTCTCCGGGAGGGAACTGCCAAGGGGAAGGTGACCATAAGAAAAATATTGAATAACCAACGGAAGGATAACGTTCTACTTGTCGGGGCGTGGAAAGTCAGAAGCTTCAACGTGGTAGGAAAGCTAGAACATCTGAAAATTTCAATCTAGATATAGCAGGGGTCACTGAGGTGAAATGAGAAGAAGAAGAGAATTATTTCTTGTCGGATGAGTATCGGGTAATATCAACAGCACAGAAAATGGTAAAACTGGAGTAGGATTCGTCATGATTGGGGAAATAGGGCAGAGTGTTACTGCGTACAGTTCATTCATAGGGTTCCCAGAATGAGATTTTCACTCCGCAGCGGAGTGTGCGCTGATATGAAACTTCCTGACAGATTAGAACTGTGTGCCCGACCGAGACTCGAACTCGGGACCTTTGCCTTTCGCGAGCAAGTGCTCTACCAACTGAGCCACGGAAGCACGACTCACGTCTGGTACTCACAGCTTTACTTCTGCCAGTATCCATCTCCCACCTTCCAAACTTCACAGAAGCTCTTCTGCGAACAGCTTTACTTCTGCCAGTATCCGTCTCCCACCTTCCAAACTTTACAGAAGCTCTTCTGCGAACAGAAGAGCTTCTGTAAAGTTTGGAAGGTGGGAGACGGATACTGGCAGAAGTAAAGCTGTGAGTACCGGACGTGAGTCGTGCTTCGGTGGCTCAGTTGGTAGAGCACTCGCCCGCGAAAGGCAAAGGTCCCGAGTTCGAGTCTCCGTCGGGCACACAGTTTTAATCTGTCAGGAAGTTTCATTCATAGGGTTGTTTTTATCAGAATCGACAGCGGACCACCATCGACCACGGTAGTTCGGGTATACATGCCGACGTCGCAAGCTCAAGCTGAGTATATGAGGATATTGAAAGGGTAATACAGTATACAAAGGGAGGTGAAAGTGTAATAGTCATACAGGACTGGAATGCAGTTGTAGGGGAAGGAGTAGATGAAATGGTTACAAGACATTATGGGCTTGGGGCAAGGAATGAAAGAGGACAAAGACAAATTGAGTTCTCTAATACATTTAAGCTAGTAATAGCGAATAGTCTGTTCAAGAATCAGAAGAGGAGGATGTTATGCTTGAAAAAGACTAAGTGATACGGGAAATTTCAGTTAGATTACACAATGGTCAGACAGAGATTCGGAAATCAGATACGGGATTGCAAGGCTTACCAGCGAGCGGATATTGACCCAGACACAATGTAGTAGTGATGAAGAGTAAGCTGAAGTTTAAGAGATTGATCCGCGAGAACCAATATACAAGAAGTGGGATACGGAAGCACTAAGGGATGACGTGGTACGCTTCAAGTCCTCTAAGGCTGTAGATACAGCAATAAGGAATAGCTCAGTAGGCAGTACAGTTGACGAGGAATGAATCTCTCTAAAAAGAGCAATCACAGAAGTTGGAGAGAAAAACATTGGTACAAGGAATGTAGCTGCGAAGAAACAATTGGTAACAGAAGAAATGCTTCAGTTGATCGATGAAAGATGGAAATACAGAAATGTTCAAGGAAATTCGGGAATACAGAAATACGTCTACATCATACTCCACAAGCCACCTAATGGTGTGTGGCAGAGGATACTTATGGTATCACCATCTGATCCCTCTAGCCCTGTTCCACTCGCAAATAGTGCGTGGGAAGAATGATTGTCGGTAAGTCTCTATATTGGCTCTAATTTCTCGAATTTTCTCCTCGTGGTCAATATGCGAGATGTACGTGGCGGAAAGTAATATGTTGTCCGACTCCTCCTGAAAAGTGCTGTCCCGAAATATCAATAGTAAATCACTCCGTGAAGTACAACGCTTCTCTTGTAACGTCTGACAATGGAATTTCCTTAGCATCTCCGTAACGCTCTCTCACCAGCTAAACGATCCCGTGACAAAAGGCGCCGCTCTTCGTTGGATCATCTCTATCTCCTCTATCAGTTCTACCTGATAGGGATCCCAAGAAAAATTAACAATATTCAAGAATCGGGCGAACGATCACCTCTTAAGCCACTTCTTACGTGATGAGTTACATTCTCTTACAATTATTCGATAAATCTGAGTCTGGTACTTTCTTTTCCAACTATCTGTCTTATATGGTCATTCCACTCGCTCGCTCTGGATAGTTAAGCCCAGATATTTTACGGCAGACACTGTTTGCCATCAATAGTGTAGCTGCACAATAGTGGATTTCTCTTCAGGGTCAACTGCCTGAGTCTGCACCATTCATCAATTCTCTGCAGGTCGTTCTGCAAATTCTTAGTATTTTCTGGCGGTTCTACTTTGGTATAAACAACTGCATCATCTGCGAATAGCCTTAAAGAGCATCCGATGCGTTCTACTAGATCATTTACATATATTGTAAACAGCAACTGTCTTATCACACTTCCTGTGGTACTCCGGATATTCTACATCTACATCTACATTTATAATCCGCAAGCCTCCCAACGGTGTGTGGCGGGGGGCACTTTACGTGCCACTGTCATTACCTCCCTTTCCTGTCCGAGTCGCGTATGGTTCGCGGGAAGAACGACTGTCTGAAAGCCTCCGTGCGCGCTCTAATCTCTCTAATTTTACTTTCGTGATCTCCTCTGGAGGTATAAGTAGGGGGAAGCAATATATTCGATACCTCATCCAGAAACGCACCCTCTCGAAACCTGGCGAGCAAGCTACATCGCGATGCAGTGCGCCTCTCTTGCAGAGTCTGCCACTTGAGTTTGTTAAACATCTCCGGAACGCTATCACGGTTACCAAAATAACCCTGTGACGATCTGCGGAACTGTATCGAACGCCTTCCGGAAGTCAAAACAAATAGCATCTACCTGGGAGCCTGTGTCTAATATTTTCTGGGTCTCATGAACAAATAAAGCGAGTTGGGTCTCACACGATCGCTGTTTCCGGAATCCATGTTGATTCCTACATGATAGAGTCTGGGTTTCCAAAAACGACATGATACTCGAGCAAAAAACATGTTTTAAAATTCTACAACAGATCGACGTCAGAGATATAGGTCTATAGTTTTGCGCATCTGCTCGACGACACTTCTTGAAGACTGGGACTACCTGTGCTCTTTTCCAATCATTTGGAACCTTCCGTTCCTCTAGAGACTTGCGTTACACGGCTGTTAGAAGGGGGGCAAGTTCTTTCGCGTACTCTGTGTAGAATCGAATTGGTATCCCGTCAGGTCCAGTGGACTTTCCTCCTTTGAGTGATTCCAGTTGCTTTTCTATTCCTTGGACAGCCATTTTTTTTGTTTGTGTGAGGATTTAGAGAAGGAACTGCAGTGCGGTCTTCCTCTGTGAAACAGCTTTGGAAAAAGGTGTTTAGTATTTCAGCTTTACGCGTGTCATCCTCTGTTTCAATGCCATCATCATCCCGAAGTGTCTGGATATGCTGTTTCGAGCCACTTGCTGATTTAACGTAAGACCAGAACTTCATAGGATTTTCTGTCAAATCGGTACATATAATTTTCCTTTCGAATTCACTGAACGCTTCACGCATAGCCCTCCTTACGCTAACTTTGACATCGTTTAGGTTCTCTTTGTCTGAGAGGTTTTGGCTGCGTTTAAACTTGGAGTGAAGCTCTCTTTACTTTCGCAGTAGTTTTCTAAATTTGTTGTTGTACCACTGTGGGTTTTTCCCGTCCCTCACAGTTTTACTCGGCACGTACCTCTCTAAAACGAATTTTACGATTGCCTTGAACTTTTTCCATAAACACTAAACATTGTCAGTATCGGAACAGAAATTTTCGTTTTTATCTGTTAGGTAGTCTGAAATCTGCCTTCTATTACTCTTGCTAAACAGATAAACCTTCCTCCCTTTTTTTATATTCCTATTAACTTCCATATTCACGGATGCTGCAACGGTCTCATGATCACTGATTCCCTGTTCTGCTCATACAGAGTCGAAAAGTTCGGGTCTGTTAGTTATCAGTAGGTCCAAGATGTTATCTCCACGAGTCGGTTCTCTGTTTAATTGCTCAAGGTAATTTTCGGGTAGTGCACTCAGTATAATGTCACTTGATGCTCTGTCCCTACCACCCGTCCTAAACATCTGAGTGTCCCATCTGTCGATTTAGTTCCGTTAAGAGCAACGTGTTGATTTCCATCTACAAGAAAGTCTTGAAACCAACCGCTGGTCTGCTCCGATACTCCGTAAGCTCCTATTCTTTTCATTAAACGACAATGCGGGACGGTGTCAAACGCCTTACTGAACCCAAGGAACACGGCATCAACCTGAACGACTTTGTCCACTGTGCTGTGGATCTCGTGGAGAGACAGAGAGAGCTGAGTTTCGCAGGATCTCTGCGGAATCCGTGTTGATTTGTGTAGAGGAGATGTTCATTTTTCACGAACGTCATAATCCCTGAGCGTAAAACATGTTCCATAATTCTACAACAGATTGACATCAACGATATAGGTCTATGATTGTGTGGTTCTGTCTTACGGCCTTTCTTCAAAACGGGAATGACCTGCGCTTTTTTGCAGTCGTTAGGTATCTTTCGTTGCTCAAGCGATCTACCATAAATCACTGCTAGAAGGAGAGCAAGTTCTTTCGCATAATCTTTATAGAATCTTATAGGTACCTCATCTGGTCCTGAAGCCTTTCCACTACTAAGCGATTGTAGCTGCTTTTCAGTTCCGCGATCGGTTATCTCAATGCCTGCCACTTCGACGTTCGCACGTCTATTGAAAGGAGGGACATTGTTACGATCTTCCTCGGTGAAACAACTTCGGAAGGCCGAATTCAGTATTTCAGCTTTCTCTGTTATCTTCCGTTTCGGTGCCGGTATGGTCGCTGAGAAAATGAATATATGTAAGTGTGCAGACATTCGTGGCCGTTGTCACTGAAGTTAAAATCTTCTGGGTTATTATTCCGCGTTATATTTCTTCTAAAATAATCGACGTTTCGACCCTTCTGCTGGGATCTTCCTCAGGATCTCTCGGTGTCCACGACTTCTAAAGCACTACTTCTAATAACTCAAAAGATTTTAACTTCAGAATGAATAGATGATTTTCACCTATGTACTGATTTTACATACGATCAAAATCTCTTAGGGTTTTTACTCAGGTACGTTGACAACGTCGCTAAGAAATTAAATAATTATGAAGTGCAGATAAGCTAAGAAAAATGCGAAGAAATCGAGAAAGAAATGATCGTCAGGAGGAATGGCTCAGCATACAAGAAAGTCAAAACAACTTTCAGTTAAATTAAAAGCAAAGGTGGTAACATTACGAGTGCTGTGGGAATTCCACTATTAAATGCAGAGAAGAGAGCAGATAACTGGAAAAAGTACACTGAAGGCCTGTATGAAGTGGAAGATATGTCTGATTTGATAGAAGAAGAAACAGGAGTCGATTTAGAGGAGATAGGGGATCCAGTATTAGACTCAGAATTTAAAAGAGTTTTGGAGAACTTAAGATCAAATAAGGCAGAAGGGACAGATAACATTTCATCAGAATTCCTAAAATCATTGAAGGAAGTGGGAACAAAGTGACTGTTCACGTTGGTGTGTAGAATGTTTGAGTCTGGCGACATACCTTCTGACTTTCGGAAAAAAATATTCCACACAATTCCGAAGACTCCGCGAACTGACGAGTGCGAGAATTACCGCACAATCGGTTTAACATCTCATGCATCCAAGTTGCTTGCAAGAATAATAAACCGAAGAATTGATAAGAAGATTGAGGATGTATTACATCATGATCAGTTTGGCTTTAGGAAAGGTAAAGGTACCAGTGAGGCAGTTCTGACGTAGCGGTTGATAATGGAAGCAAGAGTAAAGAAAAAACAAGACATGTCCATAGGATATAGTGGCCTGGAAAAACCGTTAAACGATTTAAAATGGTGTAAGACGTTTAAAATTCTGAGACAACTAAGGGGTAAGCTTTACGGAGGGACGCGTAATACATAAGTATAACTTGGACAAGAACTAAGAGGGAATATTAAGAATGGATGACCAAAAATGAAGTGCTCAAATTTAAAAGGGTGTAAGATAGTGATATAGTCTTTCACCTGTACTGTTAAATCTGTACATCGAAGAAGCAATGATGGAAATAAAATAAAAGTTCAGGAGTGGATTTAAAATCCTAGTTGAAAGGATATCAATGACACGATTCGGTGATGACATTGCTATCCTGAGTGAAAGTGGAAAAGCAATACTGGATCTGCAGGATGGAATGAAGAGTCTGATTAGTATAGAATATGGACTGAGAGTACATCGAAGAAAGTAATGAGAAGTAGCAGAAATGAGAACAGCGAGAAACTTACTATAAGGGTTGATGGTCACGAAGTAGATGAAGTTAAAGAATTCTGCTACCTAGGCAACAAAATAAACCATGACGAACGGAGTAAGGTGGACAACAAAAGCAGACTAGCATTGGCAGAAAGGTCATCCTGGCCAAGAGAAGTCTATTAGTATAAAACATAGACTTTAACTTGAGGAAGAAATTTCTGAGAATGTACGTTTGGGGCGCAACATTGTACGGATGTGAAACGTGGACTATGGGAAAACCGAAACAGAAGAGAATCGAAGAATTTGAGATGTGGTGCTACAGACGAATGTTGAGAATTAGATCGACTGATAAGGTAAAGACCGAGGAGTTTCTGCGCGGAATCGGAGAGGAAACGAGTATGTGGAAAACAGTGACAAAGGAGAAGAGACAGGACCTGTTAAGACGTGATGGAGTAAGTTCCATGAACTCGAGGGAGCTGTAGAGGGCAGAAACTGTAGAGGAAGACAGAGATTGGAATACATACAGCATATAATTGACGATGTAAGTTGCTAGTGCTACTCTGAGATGAAGAGACTGCTGACTCAAAATAAAATAAAATAAAATAAAATAAAATAAAATAGATGCATTGCTGAACAATATGAGGTGAAACGTGCATATGACACCTAAGGTAGTAAAGGCGAACAGTGTACTACCGTTTATTGGGAGACCAAATAGTGCGACTATATTATTGACTGCAGCTTGAGTGTTTAGGATCCATACCAGGTTGATTTGAAGGAATGTATAGAAACAATTCAGTGGAGGGCCTCTAGATTTGTTTCCTATAGGTGCGAACAACACGTAAGTGTTACGGAGATGCTTCGGGAATTCAAATGGGAATCTCTGGAGCTAATGCAAGGTTCTTTTCGCGAAACTTTGCTGACAAAATTTAGAGACCCGACATTTTAAACTGACTGTCAAACGATTCTACTGCCACCAACATACATCGCGCGTAAGGACCATGAAGATAAGATACGAAAAATTAGGGCTTATACGAAGGCATGTATACAGTCAATTTTCCCTCGTTCTAGTTGTGAGTGGAACAGGAAAGGAAATGATAAGCAGTGGTACAGGATACCCTCCACGTACAGCACGGTGGCTTGCGAAGTACCTATAAAGATGTAGATATAGATGGAGATGATTCGGCCTGTTGTGCTGCCATTTATGAACAGCATTTGAGGGAATGTTTCCAACAAGACAAAGCTCGCCTAATTTCTGTAGTTGCAATCTAAATTACGTTATAATGTATCGGCATGTTTCATCGGCCTCTTCCGTCACAAGATTTGTCAGCAATCAAACAATTATGAGACATCATCGAACGACAATTTCAGCGTCACACACAAACACCATTGACCCTGTATTGATCCCGTATTGACCGACCACGTGTAACAGGCAAGGAACTCCATCCCACAAATTGAAATACGACAACTTTACAACACATTCATGCACGTTTGTATGTTTGCGGTCAATTTTATGACGGTTTTTTCTCTTATTACTGTATCAGCATTTTATATTTGCAGTGGATTGTCTCGGGCTTACGTTACCCTGGGATCTTGAAATTTTAATGAGTTGAATGTGTTACCTACACAAATGTATTCCAGAAATTCCATTATCCTACGTTAATTATTATTTGGTGTTTCTATTTTTTCCATGATGTATATACTGTGCTGTACAATTAAAAGGCCACTTCTTTGAAATCCCGTAATTGTGTACCATTGCGACGAAATTTGGCTCAAAGGTAACTACAACCTTCCTGTTTGATGGTGGAAGTACAGGGCTCTCTGTGAAGTCACCCTCTGGCTCGGCTACATTCAAAACACGTGTCAACACGTGTGAAAAAAAGCCAGAGGTCATCAAGTTAATGTGAGCTGTACTTTGAGTTAACGATGTCAGATAGGCACCAGATATCCCCAAAATTCTGATCACCGCCACAGCGGCCATGTCATGCGATGCACAAGCCGTCACGCCTCCTCTTAACCAAAATTTCCCCCTTTTGTGTGATGCTACTGATGTGGGGGTTTGACCGCGAACCGCAGCGTTTGAATCACACGACCGCCGGGGGAAACATTTCACACACTCCACCACACAGAAAATGGTTCAAATGGCCTTCAGCACTAAGGGAATTAACTTCTAAGGTCATCAGTCCCCTAGAACTTAGAACTACCTAAACCTAACTAAGCTAAAGACATCACACACAGGCATGCCCGAGGCAGGATTCGAACCTGCGACCGTAGCGGTGGCGCGGTTCCAGACTGTAGAGCCTAGAACCGCTCGGCCACCTCGGCCGGCCACCTCGGCCGGCCACCACACAGAATCGACGCTTTAAGGCCTTAGTAGGCGACATAAAGAGAGTCAGTGAAACAATCTATTCACTTCGGACGTTGATTCCCGCACGTTTCGCAGTCAAAAGCGACAGTTCACAATGCGACGATTAACAGGATGATGTTGTTGACAACTCTCGACTCTGCCGATATCCTCGAACGATTCAACCGTTCTCTAAGAACATCATCATATTATCCCTTTGGAATGCAACAGGATTGCAATTTTTGCTCTGGTATACAGGGCAGGAGCATTAGAGACTATTCAGAACCATTCAACGAAATCTGAATGTGAACCGAAGCAGCAAGGGGGGTTATGCTCTTTCAGTTGTCCTGCTTCGTGCTCTTCTGTGGCGGCCAAGGTCGCCGAGCGGTTCTAGACGCTACAGTCTGGAACCGCACGATCGCTACGGTCGCAGGTTCGAATCCTGCCATGGGCATGGATGTGTTTGATGTCCTTAGGTTAGTTAGGTTCAAGTAGTTCTACGTTCTAGGGGTTTTTTTTTTTTTTTGCTCTTCTGTGGCGGATCGCGATGGGCCAGGGGGGGGGGGGGGTTGGGGACCGAGGGGAGGCGGGGGTGCACAACATTGCCACACGCGTGAATAAAACTGTAAAAGGGTCCGTCCAAGTGCCCCTCGGTTTGGCAACATCCTTTGCGCCACTCGCATACCTTTGTTGAGCACTTTAAAAATGTAACTGTACCGAGATTTTGACACCCATTCAGCTGAGTGGCGATCCGCAGATGCTCATAGCTGTTGTAGCGTCTGAGAGCAGACAAACCCTTTAAGAACCCTTATATTCGGAATGCAAAAATTTCGGTGCAAGATCGCGTTCGACGTGATTACTGCTCTGCGATGTCTTTACAGAATGTTTTAATAGTTCGAGGGTTATCGGCTGCGTTGAACGTTGTCGAGAACTTCGTTCTGTTTTTCATCGCACTGCGAACTGCACCGTGAAATGCGCAGGAACAACTGCCCATGGAGGGGGTTGCTTTCTCTGACCCTCTGTATGCCGTCTCAGCTCTGGTGTCGCGGGTCTGATCATCGCAGGAGCGTCAAAAGGAGGGGTTAAATGTGGGTAAGAGGGGGTATGAAGACCTTCCTAATGGGTCACATTTGGATGGTGGCGTGGGGCAGGAATATGCTGAAATTTGGTGCAATGAGATATCATTAACCTACCTTACACCTCACGTTAACTGAGGTCCGGCCTTTTTCCGCATGTGTCGACACCTTGCTGTTTGAAGCATCACCGAGCCAGAAGATGACGTCACTGTACGCCACGCATTTGCACGGTTATTGAGGAATGTCGTAGGCACCCTTGACCCAGATTTCAATCTTCTGCGCTGCCATGGCTCTTATTGTTAGCCAATCAAGAGGTTGTAATAATAGTTGAAAAATATAGTTTTGTGTTAACATACACTTTATTAAGACGGGATAATGCCTATTGATATTAACAAACTAAAAACAGGGTAAATTAGAATGTCTGTGGTGTTTGGTGCAGTATTCTAGTGCGAGTCGTTAGCGAGATATCGTATTTTGTAGTTTCCACTCTGACACTTGCATAATACCAGTAGTAAAAGACACTAAAGAACAACACAAGTGTATACACTAGTTATGTGATTTCTGACCAGTAGTGAGACAATTGACAATCACAGATTTTATTCGAAATTACCACGGGCAGAGGCAATACACACTTCCAGTCTGGTACGGAACGACTGGTGCCCATGCGCTAACATTTCAGCGGAGATGTCCGAGCAGGCTGCAGTAATACTCGTTGCGTATCACCAGGTGTAGTTGGTATGTCCTTGTAGGCAGCGTCTTTCAGCTTTTCCTACAGAAAAAAGTCTACAGGCGTCAAGTCCGGGGAAGGGGCTGGCCAAGATACAGGTCCACTGCTTCCAATCCAACCATTTGGAAGCAATTTGTGAAGATATTATGTGACACTTAACGTACTATGGCCTAAACAGCCATCATGTTGGTACCACAGGTTCCTCATAGCCTACAGAGAAACTTCTTCTAGTATTCGCGGAAGATGAATGGTTTGTTAGGACGCTGCGATACTTATGCGCATTCAGTTTTCCATCTGTGAAAAACGTGCCTATGAGCCATATCCCACATCACAAGTTTACACTCCATGATTGCTAACGTTCCACCTGACGAAGCCAACTGGAATTGCCTATAGTCCAATAGTGCATGTTTCGGGGGTTTACCTGGCCATTATTTGTAAATGTGGCGCTGGCTGAAGTGGCCGTGCGCTTCTAGGAAACGCGAGACCGCCACGGTCGCAGGTTCGAATCCTGCCTCGAGCATGGATGTGTGTGATGTCCTTAGGTTAGTTAGGTTTAAGTAGTTCTACGTTCTAGGGGACTAATGACCACAGAAGTTGAGTCCCATAGTGCTCAGAGCCATTTGAACCATTTTTGTAAATGTGGCATTATCACTACACAAGATACATGACGCGTCTTCAGTATGTTGTTTTAGAGCCTTTGTACCAAGTTAACACGAATCTCAAAATCGTTTCCACGCAGCTCTGGATGGAGAGATGTGATAGGGATGTAACATATATCGACGGAGGTTGCGTAGAACACTTGCCTGAATCATGCCCATTCCACGTGGTACTGCGCTGGAGATAATGTGCTCATGGGGCGCCGAGTGGAATAAGAATTTATTGAAATACGTGGTGCCTTCAAGTTCTAAGGTCTCCGATTGTTTTTCTCCTGACTGGAAAGAGATAGAAACATGCACATTGTTTTAAAATTAGGCCGCGTTCATTGTCAAAGCGTCCCAGATATGGCAGCACCGCACGGCAGATGGAATTTTACCGCCAACGGCGAGAATGAGAACTGTTTTAAATACTTAAAATGGAGACGTTTTCCTTACTTGAACAGCGTGCAATCATTCGTTTTCTGAATATGCGTGGTGTGAAACCAAGTGAAATTCATCGACAGTTGAAGGAGACATGTGGTGATGGAGTTATGGATGTGTCGAAAGTGCGTTCGTGGGTGCGACAGTTTAATGAAGGCACAACACAGTGTGACAACAAACCGAAACAACCTCGGGCTCGCACAAGCCGGTCTGACGACATGATCGAGAAAGTGGAGAGAATTGTTTTGCTGGATCGCCGAATGACTGCTGAACAGATCGCCTCCAGAGTTGGCATTTATGTGGGTTCTGTGCACACAATCCTGCATGACGACCTGAAAATGCGAAAAGTGTCATCCAGGTGGGTGCCACGAATGCTGACAGACGACCACATGGCTGCCTGTGTGGCATGTTGCCAAGCAATGTTGACGTGCAATGACAGCATGAATGGGACTTTCTTTTCGTCGGTTGTGACAATGGATGAGACGTGGATGCCATTTTTCAATCCAGAAAGAAAGCGCCAGTCAGCTCAATGGAAGCACACAGATTCACCGCCACCAAAAAAATTTCGGGTAACCGCCAGTGCTGAAAAATGACGGTGTCCATGTTCTGGGACAGCAAGGGCGTAATCCTTACCCATTGCGTTCCAAAGGGCACTACGGTAACAGGTGCATCCTACGAAAATGCTTTGAAGAACAAATTCCTTCCTGCACTGCAACAAAAACGTCCGGGAAGGGCTGCTCATGTGCTGTTTCACCAAGACAACGCACCCGCACATCGAGCTAACGTTACGTAACAGTTTATTCGTGATAACAACTTTGAAGTGATTCCTCATGCTCCTTACTCACCTGACCTGGCTGCTAGTGACTTTTGCTTTTTCCAACAATGAAAGACACTCTCCGTGGCCGCATATTCACCAGCCGTGCTGCTATTGCCTCAGCGATTTTCCAGTCGTCAAAACAGACTCCTAAAGAAGCCTTTGCCGCTGCCATGGAATCATGGCGTCAGCGTTGTGAAAAATGTGTGCGTCTGCAGGGCGATTACGTCGAGAAGTAACGCCAGTTTCATCGATTTCGGGTGAGTAGTTAATTAGAAAAAAAATCTGAGGCCTTAGAACTTGAATGCACCTCGTATTGGTCGCCATCTTTTACGACAGTATGAAAGCTATATTTGCGGTCAGCTACAAAGCAATGGAGAACATACTGACCTTAATTTCCACTCTTCAAGTCCACAATCTTCTTGTACTCACTGAAAGAAACGTTTCTGCTCTCTATTTACTCAACAGCATCAGGATCTATGATTATAAATGAAAGTTTTGAGTTCTAACTGATTTCTATATCTGGTAAAATGTCACGCGCACTACATGATAATATTCCTGATAACAATAACAATCATGTCCCTATCATAAACAGCGCTATGAGCAGTCCAAGGCAACCTTTACGGCAACTTTCCAGTAAATGGTCTTTCGCCCTGACTTCTAACAATTAAAATTATTTGCTCGCCACAAAATTGGAAAATAATATCACCACTTGCCACGCGGTTTTGTTAACATTACGGGCGGCACACAAACAGTTACTTCCGTGACATCTACGCAATCCACGACGGTGTACTATCCCCGCGATTTCGCTACCTATTGTACTGAAAAGATGCGATTATCAGCAGCCTAGCTGTGACGTCATCTGAGACACAGCGTATGCCGGCTTTGACTGGCGCGGACAGAGTGGTACGTCGGTGCGAAGTGGTGTCTCCTGTGAAATTAAAACGATCCAGGGCGGTGTACAGTCCTCACGAGTTCACTTTCTATTATTAAAGAAAACATGCGTTTAGTAGCAGCCTGGTTGTGACGTCATCCGAGCCAGCGCGTAAGCTGGCGTTTCACTGACGCGGACTGAATGATAGCTGGGTGTGAAGTGTGTATTCACTGCCTCTCAGGCCGTATTTACGTATGGATGCATCGGACAGCCGAGGGGAACACCTGCCATCATCTGGTGTATGCCCAGCAGCAGCATCTGAATCACCGCTTTCTCGGATACATATATTTTAATAACTCTGTCATGAATCAATTCTTCGTAATTTTTGTATGAATGGACTTAAGGTAGCTTTATTACAGAAAAATTTATAGCTCGACTACATGCCGGTTAGAATGTTTAGAACGGTACCGACAGCAGAGCCTCTGAACTACATTTTTAGAGACATTCTGTTGGTTGTAATTTACATTAAGGTCTTGAAACGTGTTATAACTTTACTATTTAATGGATGTAATCAAGTACTGTAATCAGAAATTTCTGTCATTAATACAAATGATACTTAATCTATTACAAATAAGGACGTTTCTGTTCCAGATTTAGTTTTTAGTATATTACTTGAAAATTATTAGAGGTACTTGTTTTGCAAAGGTAGTTTAATGGCATCACATAATTAACGTTTTTATAACAGACTGAAGTTTCATACCAATCTTCACCTTTCTGAGACTAATATTTAGCGCCGATTTTGCCCAAAATATTGCTTCAATCAAGTAAAAACTTGTAACTGTAGATTGAAACATACATTTGCACACCCTGAACCATTTTGGCTTTCTAGCTTCATTATATAGCGCCACATGTTTTTTTTTAATATTTAAAATGATGTATTTAGGGAAACATACTCATATCATCACTCTGTGAATTAACAGTTTTAACATTACTACGCTGAAGCATATGTTGACAAAGTATGGAAAAGCTACTTTAAATATTTAATTTCATTCTCAGATTATGGTGCAATAGTTTGTATGTTACTCACAGGCGCTTTATGATGAAGTGGTGCTAGTAGCAGTGAGCTGGGCTAAGTCCTGGCACACTCACTCACCTCTGTATCTCTAGCATGATAAAGCGCTTGTTTCGCCATACCACCCCCTATCTATTTTTGTAAAAAAACTTATATATGAGCAAATTTAAATATTAGAAATAAAGGGTGTCACTATAGCTGATCTCTTTTAAATGAAATTGATTTTAGGAAAATTTCTTAATACTACACTCACGAAATTAATCATAAACATGTACAAAAGTCATGTACAAAAATTACATAGAAACATGAAATAAAATCATCTATTAATAGAAAATTTAGTTCTTGATTCAATTCTTTTTCAGTCTTTACCTGAAATAGAAACACACATTACATTTTGTTTTACAGTACTCAGTCATCTAATCACAATCGTAGGCACCTATGAGACTGTCCATACGAATCACAAACATTTAAAGTAGAGGGTGTGAAGCCACTTCTCGATTATATTTCATTACAAAAAGAAAAGGGGAGGATTCACTGTAGATCGTGTACTTCTGGCTTCCTTCACTATAGCTTGTAGGGTGTCCTTCATGAACCTCCACGTCCCTGAGAAATGAATAACATAGCCTAACCTTCTATTCTCAACTTACGTCTAAGAAAGGACAAAACACATTCTACATTCTATTTTCCTTAGTTGAAATAAATAATTGAGAAGTTACCAGAAGGAATTTCTTTTCTCTTTCTTGTTAATTTAGCACGTGGAAAATTATTACTAACTTTTTCAAAATGATTATTGGCAATACGTTACATCATAAAATCATAACATTTTACTTCATTATTAAGCTTGAATCACAAACTCTGTAATTTCCTTTTTTTCATGTAAACCGTAGCTATTACATTATTTTAAATTCAATGTAGATTTTTAAATCGTCACATACTGTGATAGTCTGCAGTTTACTTTATTGTTCTATATGTTGCTTTACTTAGAAAATTGAGTAACCTTTCTATGTCCTATCTTCATATGGCGTAGTTATAGTATGGATTAGTATGCTAAAGAAGTCATTTGTTCCACAGCAGTTACTTTGCTTTGTTACACACATAATTAGAAAGCTGTTTCCATTATAGCAAATCAGTACTTTACAATCCGCATCCCTTAACGTATTTGTTTATTTGTATTTTGTTGTCTGTATTTATATGCTGATTGACCATCTGTCTTAAACAAGAATACGCATTTCTCAAACCTTTTTACGAGATGTGAGGGAATTACTCATCAATTTTCCACCTTTTCACCTTATATGTCAGCCTGCTAACTTATTCCTGTTTTTCTCTATGTTCATTTATTCGTCTATTTCGACGCTTCGTTTCCCCAGTTATCTTCGTCAGCCCACTGACATAACTTACCTATGCTTCTGTTGTGATCCTCACACCAATTACACACAATTCCTTTAAGTAATATCAAAACACTTTGACTTGCCTCCAGTGGCACCATTTTATTACTCTCCCTTGCCTTCAAACAACATTACTCTCAACTGAAAATTATTAATTTATGCAAATTTTATTGTTTCAGATTTTAGGAATTTCCAGCTTCAATAACCTCTCATAATGGAAAGTGTTCCGACTTTTATATTTACTAACCCTTTTTATGGATCTTCTTTAATATCATTTACTTTCGCCATTAATTTTCTATCAAAGTTGTTCCAAAGCTACATTTGTTATTTTAATATTTAGAATTTACTGTTGCAAACTGCCTCTCTTATTCTCTTGTAAGTCATCATTCGGGTGTAGTCATATCGGGAATCATTCTTACTAAGTAGGAAGACATTACACACTAATAGCACATATACAACATGAAAACATATAATAGTTACTTACTATGATAAAGAGAGTTAAACTTGAAAAGAAAACCAATTTTCATACAGCTGGAACCGTACAGTGACCCAAAATGGGTGTCTACCAAAGAATGGCAGACTCCCTACAGTGACAGGTTTCTGTCTTTTTTGGACCGCTTACTTATCATCCTGAAGAGACAACAGACATAATCAAAATACTAAAAAAACATCAAACCTCCAGAGAGAGATGCCATATTAACTGAACTGTTTAAGAAGGAAGGAATAAAAATTGCAAAAAAAATACATTAACTTGTTATGAAAATCTGTAATGTAGAAAGAAAGCCAGAGGAGTGGACAGAAATGATAAAAGGGTGACAAACAACAATGCAGAAACTACAGAAGCATTTCATTAACACCGCCCATAAAGTGTTTTACAAGATCCTCCAGAAAAAAATGAGAACCAAATGTAAAAGAGATAATACATGAGAAACAAGCGGGATTTATTAATAATCGTTCAACTACCGACCAGGTATTCATACCAAATATTTATACTGAAAGAAGCCGTATCCAAATATTGGTGTTTAACAAAACAATGGCACTACTATTTATCGATTTTAAGAAAGCCTGTAACAGTACATCCAGGGACACGTTGTGGGAGAAAATGCAGAGATTCAGAATACTGAAGAAGATTCTAAATTTTGTGAAAGTGACACTGAAAGGCTTGAAAGGGGTAGTGAAAATGGATGGAGAATACTCCAAGGCATTTGGCATAAAAACAGGAGTCAGGAAAGGAGATGAAATATAAACCCTCTTTTTCAACATTATAATACAGGAAGCACTGCACGCAACAAGTGAAGCAGAAGAGGGAATTAAAATAGGAAAAAAAATAAATGTACTGACCTTTGCAGATGACGTAGCAGTAATCGCTGAAAATCCGGATGACCTTAAAATACTGGCAAAAAGACTCTTTAACAAAGGAAAGGGAGCTGCATTAGAAGTAAATCATAAGAAAATTAAATTCATGATAGTACAAAGAAATTACAGCACAAAAACACGGAAAACTCTGCAGTTCGATAACCACTTGTTTGAAGAAGTAGACGAGTTTAAATACACTGAGTATTCAAATACAGAGATATCTAAACAGTCACAGTACGGTGCTGCGGTCGGCAACTCCTATATAAGACAACAAGTGCCTGGCGCCGTTGTTAGATCGGTTACTGCTGCTACAATGGCAGGTTATGAAGATTTAAGTGCGTTTTAACGTGATGTTGTAGTCGACATACGAGCGATGGAACACAGCGATTCTGTGGTAGCGATGAAATGGGGATTTTCCTGTACAACCGTTTCACGAGTGTACCGTGAATATCACGAATCCGATAAAACTTCAAATATCCTACATCGCTGCGGCCCACGAAAGATACTGCAAGAACGGACCAACCACGATTGGAGAGAATCGTTGAACTTGACAGAAGTGCAACCCTCCGCAAATTGCTGCAGATTTCTGTGCTGGGCCATCAACAAGTGTCAGCGTGCGAAACATTCAACGAAACATAATGGATATGGGCTTTCTAAGCCGAAGGCCCACTCGTGTACCCTTGATGACTGCATGACACAAAGCTTTATGCCTCACCTGCGACCGTCAACACCGACATGACTGGAAACATGTTGCCTGCTCGGACGAGTTTCGCTTCATATTGTATCGAGCGCATCGTTTCAAATTGTGTATAGCTGGTGGACGTGTGCGGGTATGGAGACAATCTCATGAATCCATGGGCCTTGTATGCTCGCAGGGAAGTGTTCAAGCTGGTGGAGGATCTGTAACGGTGCGAGATGTGTGCAGATGGAGTGATATGGGACCCCTGATACGTCTAGAAACGATACTGACAGGTGACACGTACGTAAGCATCCAGTCTGATCACTTGCATCCATTCATGTCCATAGTGCATTCCCGCGGGCTTGGGCAATTCCAGCAGGACAATGATACATCCCACACGTCCCGAATTGCTACAAAGTGTCTCCAAGAATACTCTTCGGAGTTTAAACACTTCCGCTTGAGCCTATGTGGGATGCCTTGCAACGTGCTGTCCAGAAGAGATCTCCATCCCCTCGTGTTCTCATGGATTTACGATCAGCCCTGCATGATTCTTGGTGTCAGATCCCTCCAGTACTACTTCTGACATTACTCGAGACCATGCGACATCGTGCTGCGGCGCTTATGCATGGTCGCCGGAGCCCTACACGATATTAGGTGGATGTACCAGTTTCTGTGGCTCTTCAGAGTATCTAGGGGTAGTAGTAAACAACAAAAACGATTAGAAGCACGAAATAGAGGTGAGGATCAACGCTGCATCCAGAACACACTCAACAGACTACTGTCATCTAAAACTTTTTTAGGAGGAACCAAAGTAAGAATATACAAAACCGAAATCAAACCAGTAATAATATGTGGGACAGAAATATAGAGAACAGATAAATACACGGAGAGAGAGATAGAAGTTTTTTGAATATTAAAGAAAGAAATTTAACCTATGAGGGAGGAGAAGAAAGGACAGGAAGGTCAGGCAGCTATAGAATGAACCAAATGTAACCGGGGTACCCAAACAGGAAGATTAAGATGGGCCAGTCACGTCTATAGAAGAGAGAAGTGATCTTTACTGAGAGAAGTCCCAGAGATAAACCGGGAGAACGGTGACCTCTAGGAAGACCGAAAATGAGATGGAGAGACCAGGTTGCCAAGGGTTCCCAGGCGAAGAAGATGCCGAAGGCGGAATACTGTGGAAGAGGCTACTTGACTAGTCCAAAATCCGACTGCGGCTTGTGGGACCAGGAGAGTATGAGTAGGAGTAAGTAATTATCATCCTGAGTGGTCCTTGATGCCCGTGCATAAACTTTTTTATTTCTGCAGAAATTTTCTTAGATTTTTCTTTAGTTTTGACTAACACTAGTTCACCAGCGCTAAAACTAGTGACGAAGATTTTGCCTCATTCTTTCTTTTTGTATCCAAGGCTCTTTTATCTGTCTCTTCTAGGATATAGTCGTCTTCTGCATTAGCGCCTTGCACCGAATTCAGTATCTTCCTGCAACTATACCTTATTCCTCTTTCCCCTAATAGGCAGTTCCTATGGGTCATTATTACTGCCTCTCGGTTTATCAGACATTTGATCTATTGTTATGTCACCTATACCAGCTGGTATCAAAGCCTCGTACTGTATTGGTCTAAAAATTTTACCAGTAGCATCTATTATCTTTAAACTACTTTCTTTCACGACAGTTAGTTCATTCTTATTAGAAACAGAATCGAAGAAACCTTGGGGCACAGCACTTTTTTAACTGCCCCTATCAATAAGACAATGCTCAGTTACTTCTGACATGTTTCGCCACATGAGGATCAACTCCAACAGCAGCAAGAACGTTGATTTCTCCCTCTTCTGTCGTCACTTGTTTCCTTTTGTTAAGCTGTGTAAGTTTCCTAGGCAACTTCACGCAAATGGTTAATGGGGTTGATAAATAACTGCCGAGATGGTTGACAAGCAAACACCATGAACGTGGCGGCTTTTTTGGCAATGGTAAATCCCATCATCCAATCACGACTTGCTGCTTGGAATGACACACAATAACTGAGTAGGAAGTTGCAGTGAACTCAAGGAACACGCAAACACACTGTAATCAAATATAACATGATGCCAAACAACTGCGCAGTTTGAATGGCACAAACAGGTTTCGGTGTTGAAATTCTTCAAATTACGAAATCTCGCAAACGACTCTCCTTACAGTCGTACAACAAACACCACTGACGTTCTAATTTACCCTATGTTTAGATCGTTAATGTCCATAGGCACTGATGCATTTACACAAATTCCATTGTTGTTGCTGTGGTCTTCAGTCTAGAGACTGGTTTGATACTCTATCCTGTGCAAGCTTCTTCATCTCCTAGTGCCTGCTGCAACCTACACCCTTCAGAATCTGTTTAGTGACTTCCTCTCTTGGTCTCCCTCTATGATTTTTACCCTCCACGCTTCCCTCCAATACCAAATTGATGATCCCTTGCTGCCTCAGAATATGCCCTACCAACCGAACCCTATCTTCAGGTCAAGTTGTGCCACAAATTTATCTTCTCTCCCATTCTATTCAATACCTCCTCATTAGTTATCTGATCTACCCATCTAAACTTCAGCATTCTTCGGTAGCACCACATTTCCAAAGCTAGTGTTCTCTTCTTGTCCAAACTATTTATCTTCCACGTTTCACCTCCATACATGGCTACACTCCATACAAATACTTTCAGAAACGAGTTCCTGACACTTAACACTATAGTCGATGTCAACAAATTTCTCTTCTTCAGAAACGCTTTCCTTCCAATTTCTAGTCTACATTTTTTATCCTGTCTACTTCGACTATCATTAGTTATTTTGCTCCCCAAATAGCAGACCTCATTTACTACTTTAAGCGTCTCATTTCCTAATCACCCGATTTAATTCGACTACATTCCATTATCCTCGTTTTGCTTTTGTTGATTTTCATCTTATATCCTCCTTTCAAGACACTGCCAATTCCGGTCAACTTCTCTTTCACGTCCTTTGCTGTCTCTGACAGAAATACAATGTCATTGGCGAACCTCAAAGTTCTATTTCTTCTCCATGGATTTTAGTTCCTACTCTGAATTTTTCTTTTGTTTCCTTTACTGCAGGTTGAATATACAGATTGAATAACATCGGAGATAGGCTACAACCCTGTCTTACTCCCTTCCCAACCACTGCTTCCCTTTCATGCCCCTCGACTCTTATAACTGCGTTCTGGTTTCTGTACAAATTGTAAATAGCGTTTCGCACCCTGTATTTTACTCCTGTCACCTTCAGAGTTTGAAACAGAGTATTCCAGTCAACATTGTCAAAAGCTTTCTCCAAGTCTACAAATACCAGAAACGTATGTTTGCCTTTCTTTAATCTATTTTCCAAGAAAAGTCGTAGGGTCAGTATTGCCTCACGTGTTCCAACACTTCTACGGAATCGAAACTGATCTTCCCCGAGGTCGGCCTCTACCAGTTTTTCCATTCGTCTGTAAAGAATTTGTTTATTATTTTGCAGCCGTGGTTAATTAAACTGAGAGTTCGGTTATTTTCACATTTATCATCATCTTCTTTCTTTGGGATTGGAATTATTATATTCTTCTTGAAGTTTGAAGGTATTTCGCCTGTCTCATACATCGTGCTAATTAGATGGTACAGTTTTGTTAAGCCTCGCTCTGCCAAGGTTGTCAGTAGTTCTAATGGAATGTTGTCTACTCCCGGGGCCTTGTTTCGACTCAGGTCTTTCAGTCTTTGTCAGACCCTTCACGCAGTATCATTTCTCCTATTTCATCTTCATCTACATCCTCTTCCATTTCCATAATAGACTCTCTATATACTCCTTCCACCTTTCTGCTTTTCCTTCTTTGCTTAGAACTGGGTTTCCATCTGAGCTCTTGATATTCATGCAAGGTCTCTTTAATTTTCCTGTAGGCAGTATCTATCTTACACCTAGTGAGATAAGCCTCTACATCCTTACATTTGCCTCCAGTCATACCTGCTTAGCCATTTTGCACTTCCGGTCGATCTCATTTTTGAGGCGTTTGTATTCCTTTCTGCCTGCTTCATTTATTGCATTTTTGTATTAATCTCCTTTCTCAAATTCCATGATAGCACAAAAAATACAGTTTTGGGGTATTATTACAATTGTTTGTTGCTCTAACAATACGATTCCCTGACTACCAACACTACCAATCCATTCTGTGAAAAATCAATAGCACTTTCCATTTCCGCAAAATTTGGATCTCCGTAACTATCTCTTGGCTAAATATTCTAACGGTTTAGGAAACAGCAGATAGCAAAAGACAGAAAGAGAAAGAGCGAGAGTCAGATGAGTACGTAGGTATGGAGAGGGAGCACACAGTGACCCGTGTTATTGATCCTATGGATTCACGGCCTGCAGCCATGTAAGCGAGGCAATCCAAGCACTGTGCACGGCTCACATGTCCGGAGTTCATCGTGCGCACGTCCTCCAGTATGTGTAACCAGTGGTAAAGTGCATGGTACCTACCGGCAAGAGCAGGTCATATGGGCTCTTCAGCACAGGTTGCCAGAATCCGCTCGGCGTTGCATTCATCTTGAGGAACCAGTACACATTACCTCTCTAGTGCAACCTTTACCGATGCTGTATCGATACAGGTTCCCATCTAACAATAGAAATGACGTCGAACATTTTTAAAATGTGCGAATAGTAATATGTTGCCTTTAAAAAATGCTCTGGCTGAACTACTTGTAATGACGTTGCAGCACTGGATTGAAAAACTGTGGCCGTTACATTTATGTACACTATTTTCTTACGTATGGCTTGATGATAAATGAAAAAATTATCAAGTTACTAGACGACAAATCGGTATAGACTTACACAATAGATTTATCAGCTTGTTGGTCCTCCGAAGAGTGAATAGCACAAAGCACCTCTTTAGAGAAAAATGAACTTTAATCTTTCCTGTGTTATTAAAAAATTGTTTCGGTGTTGTAAGAGTAATCCAGATGTTAACAGCGCCCGGCTGAGCGATTGTTTAACAAGTCTCAGAAATTTTGTTACAGAAATATATTAATCTTTACATATACTGTGCACCAGAAAGGACGCTCAGATTCGAAACTGCTATAATTAACACTTTCCAATATCAGACATAGATAAGTTGGTTGTTTGTGTTTGTACTTTTGTAAACGTATCTGCTACTGCATTAAAGGGTGCGCCACTGAAAAATAAAAACTGTTCTTACTAAAGCACTCTCATTCACTCGTATTAAAAGCCTTAAAAAAGCCTCGTTCCAACAACTACTGAGGTTTGGGCGTCGATCAGAAGACTTTTCGAAGCTTGATTAACGCTAGAGATAGAGAAGATTCAAAGAAGATGTGACCATTACGTTATTGATACGTTTGGTCTGCATGTCACAGTGAGTGTTCAACAAATTGTTGTGGGAGATATTACACGAAAGTCATGCTTCACGGAGAATCCCACTTGTAAAATTCCGAGGCTATGTAAAGGGACATTGTCCTCTACCATTACTTTTTTTCAACAGCAGTAGTCGATACCAGTAATATTTTTCTAATTTTGGACAGGTCAGTATTATCTAAGATGCTTTTGTCAAAAGCTTCACATAATTGTATATAATAAATATATGTTATATTTCAAGTTAAAATTTATGAAAAGGAATTACTTTATTTTCGTTGTTACAATCGATATGCACTTTCTCTGAATGTACAGTTAAAATAATTTTTTTTGGATACATTTGACATTACGAAATATACGGCATACTTAACATTTCTATTATCAATTACGCCATATAGTACTGTTTATTATGTTTACTTCTGGATTCATTTATGAAATAATAATCGAAATAATAAAAATTGATTTGCCCACAAAAATTGTAAACCCTGTGGAATATTGTTATTACCGCAGAGTGAAGTTGTAGTAAAATGCCTCTGATGTGAACGGATTTTTTTGTTTTGGTATTTTGGACGAACAATATAATTTCGGCTTTCTTAATGAGAAAATTCAAAAACCAGTGCGGTATAGTAAAACTCTTAGGCAATAAATTATCGCAAAAACAAACATTCTGCAATGACATTCTGCGGAGCCACCTGTGCGAGAAAAGATAAGCAAAAAGTTTAATGTAAATCATACTTAAAACAATAAACAAGGGAGAGGAAGATTACAACTTGTAGTTTAAAAAAGAAAAGAAAGGTACTACTTCCTCCTACACACATCTCGCGTAAGGAGGACATAGCTAGATTTACAGAAATTCTGGCTGACACGGAAGGGTACAGCAAGATTTTCTTCCCAGTACCGTCCAGGAATGGAAGGGTAAGTGGAAAAGCGGTGCTGCTGCCCTAATCCAGTCACCATACGGTTCTTGAGAAGTGAAGGTGTAGATGCATACAACATTACCATGTATCCTTAACGTTATGATCAGACGATGGGTTAATATTTTTCTGGTTTCCATTTCGATAAATCACCTTGTATCTATAGAAGATGATGATTGGATCGTAATAAACGTGTTCTATTCCGTGCCTGCTACAGCCACACAAAAAATCTTTCATATAGGACATACAGGGTATCTGTCGTCAGAGCCATCAGGCACATTTTCTCTTGTGTTTTGGCAGATATTTACAGTTTGGTTTTTGCAACGTGCAGCTGGAGTCAGCCCAAACAAATACTGCTCATCACGCTTTTCATGCGACGGCCAGCGTGTGTGGAAGTCACCGGTTTGTATCTTGTTGCAAACAAAACGGTTTTTAAAGTGTAATTTTACGGACCCATTCGACAGAGCTGTCCCAAGTTAGTCTAGAGCGATATATGTTTTATCGACGTCTGTTAACATGGACATTACACCACGAAGAATAATCAGTACTCCACCAGACGAGGTGCCGAAGGGCTGCTCAATCGCTGCTGTTGTACTGGTTATTCTTCGTGTTAATGTTCCTGTTAAGATATATTGATAAAAAGAATAAAGCATTAGGCTAATCTGGGACAGCTCTACGGAACGCAGTGGCTGGCACACTGGTCTCATTTTCGGGAGGACCATGGTTCAACTACGCTTCCGTCCATCCTGATTTAGGCTTTCCGTGATTTCCCTAAATAGATCCAGCAAATGCCAGGATGCTTCCTTTGAAATGGCACGGCCGACTTACTTCCTCCCTCCGATGAGACCGATGACCTCGCTGTCTGGTCTCCTCCCCCAAACAACCCAACTCTATCGAATGATCACGTAAAATAACGATTTAAAAATTACGATTTAAAAATCATTTTGTTTGTAATTGTAAACAAATCGACGCTTTCTTCAACGCCGGGTGCCGTATATGATATGAGATGTGATTGGAGGATTTGTTCTGGCTGACTGCAGCTACACCTTGAAAAAACGAAATTGCAAATATCTACCGAAACACCAGAGAAAATGCGCCTCACACCTATCGGAGAGACACTCGGTATATGATTTTGTTTTATGATCTGTAAACTTGATGACGAACTGCAAATGAAATTCATTCGTTATATTACTCAAAAGTGTACTCTCCAGAATATAGGAAAAGCGATTAGAACAATATTAATAATGATTACAAATCCAAAACTACTCTAAGGATTTTGAAAATAACGGGTCGACTACAGGAAACATGGCATTGACAGAGTGCAGGCTACATGCAAGCCGATAACCTAATGAACAAACAAAAATCAGACCGTTATATGAAGTGATTCAGTAATACACTCTAAGTCGATTCATTGCTTACTTATGAGTAATTAGTAATCACAGAAATTAAATTGGTCCTTGAGATAATAATACTGTTGGAAAAAAAATAGGAACAGGTTTTGAACATCTCACTAAGATACATCTGAACAAATAAACTGCACTTGACACGTGGTATTGTTAGCTACCATAAGGTGGAGATGTGTCATGTTTTGTTCCACATTTCACGTCGTTGTTGACGCTATAGTGCTGATTTTTGGCACTCCAGTGTAGAAGGTGTCATGATAACAGCAAAGTGCGTGTATTTACTTATATTTACGCATATAAGCCGACTTCTGGTGTTTCATGTAAAGTCACGTGTAGCAGATAATCACGTAAAACTTAGGTGTGCTTTTCGTATTGATTGCTTTTGTGATATATTGTGTATTTTCGTACGTTGGGTGCCGCAAACATACTTTGTACTATAGTTACAATTGTAATAAACATTCGTACAATTTACAGCTTTAACAGTAGTGTCTTCATTCAGTGTATCGTTCATCCCAAATTTCAACGTATCAGTGTCAATAAAACTACATTTTTGAGAATTTTCGGAAGTTACGTGCGTTATGTGTACCATAAATATGTTTCATAATATATCGGTGTTTGTGATTTAGTTACTATAGCAAATATTATAGTCATGATTTACAGTTACATTTAATTTTCAAAAAGGAATATATGTCAGAATTTATCTAAAATTAAAGATATTTTCGAGTTTATTAGCAACTATAAACCTTGAAAAGTTTCAGGAAAGTAGTAAGCAGTATACCAGATTTTTCTATTGTTTTAACATAAATCTCGTTTTGCTTCAGTTCATGAAGGGAATGAGAGGTACTTGCAGCTTAACAAAAAAAAAAAAAATAGTTCAAATAGCTCTGAGCACTATGGGACTCAACTGCTGTGGTAATCAGTCCCCTAGAACCCAGAAGCACTTAAACATAACTAACCTAAGGACATGCCCGAGGCAGGATTCGAACCTGCGACCGTAGCAGTCGCATGGTTCCGGACTGCGCCCCAGGAAGCGCGAGACTACAGCGGCCGGCTGTAGCTTAACAGATCTAGAAATTAGAACGGAATCAGCTAACTTATTTTGAAGTTATTTGTCTACTATATTGTAAAACAGTGCACCACAACCCACTGTGACCTCGAATATGGAATGCGCTGGAAACCTCCCTGAACGCTGTCAAGCGACTGGAAGTTGTTGCAATTACGTGTGTTGGGAGCGCTCCAGAGAGTCGGTACCAGAGACACCGTAAGTATCTCAAGTATTCTGCAGTCCTGTGGTATCTGTCCATGTACCGGAAGTACGGGGTTTATCACTACTCATCCACTCGGTGGCGAGTGACGTATTAGTGATGTGGCTAGCTGACTTGTATAAGGGGGGGGGGGGGGGGGGGGCGGTTGTTGGGGACAGCTCAGGGTGTTAAATGTAAAAGTTCTTTTTTCGACATGTTGCCGTTCACTGAGCCAATGAGACTCACTTCACCTGCTGCAGTGCCCTGTGTGAGGATGAGGCAAAAACGAAACTAGAACAGATTCTTCGAAAGCCTACTCATGAGAGATGTATACTGCATCTAATAGCAAGAAACAGACATGACGGACGACGTTGACCCTGAAATAGGAATCAGTGAACATGAGGCAGTTCAGGCAACAATGATTACCAACGTGCGAAGGGCAACTGAAACAAGCAGAAAGTTTGATTTGTTCATCAAACTATATTAAGAGGCAGCAGTCTCGTTTCTCAATAAAGATCGAAACGTTCATCTTTTGACAGTAGCATTTAGAAGAATTGTGACTCAGGTTCAGAAGAATAGCCGACAACACACCTGATAGATATGTGCCTAATAGAACAATTCATGGTGGGAGCGTCCATCCATGGTATACAGTGACTCCATCACTGTACAGGAACTTTCAATGAAATAGACCTTGCATTATTCGTATAAAACAATCATACAGCTATAGATAAGCAGATTCTGAGTTAAACACGTTTGGCTTCTAGAGAACAGTGCGTGAAACCTTCAGTGACTACCTTAGCAGAATATTGTCAACTGTAAAACCCAAAGAAATTCTGGTCTGTGTAAAGGATGTTAATGGTACCAATATTAGTGTACAGACATTCATGCACAAGACAAGAACTGAGATCGGCCATAGCAAAACAAAATCAGAAACGAACTCCATTTCCAAATTTTCTTTACAAAGAAAAGTACAGGGGTATTGCCCCAGTTTTACTGTCGTACCACAGAAAACGTGAGTGATATTAGTGTCAGTGGCATTGAGAAACAGGTGAAATCGTTGAAAGAGACTAAAGCTCTAAGACCCTATGGAATCCACATCAGATTCTATACCAAATTTGTGGGAAAGTTAGTCTCTCTTTTAACATAGCTCTATCGCAGATCACACGAACAAAAAACCGTGCCCAGTTGTTGGAAGAAAACACATGCCACATTCATCTAACGAAGAATAGACGAAATGATACATAAAACTACGTCCATTATTCTTTATATCACTATATTGTTGAATCCTACAAAATATTATGAGCTAAAATGTAATGAGTTCTTGAGAACAAAATACTTCCACTATGGAACCCTGACTGGTTTCGAATAACATTGATCATGTACAACACAAGTCACCTTCTCCTCATATGACACCCTCAAACCTGGTAGATGCAGTATTTCCAGATTACCGAAAAGCATCTGACTTAGTACCCCACCTACACTAGCGATCCAAGTTTTCGACCACCTATCACAGCTATGGATTTGTGGTTAAAAGAGGGATTTCGTTTTGAATATTCTGACATCCCCCTCTGGATGATAAAACAAATGTAAAGACTAAGCGCCTGTGCTGTGCATCTGATTGGTTACTTTAATAGAGGGGAGCTTATGATCATACACAACAAGGCTAATGTGCATCTGTCAAAGACGATTCCATTGGAATGGGTCACAGTGCTCCAGCTGTCTGTGTAGCAATCAATTCCCATTACATCACAATACATTTTTTTTCACGTACCAGTTTGTTTGTATACCTGATCAACTTAATTTCAAAGTACCTCCTAACGGGATGGAAGTAGGACACTGGAACATAAAACGTGCTGTAATTATAGCATAAGAAGTCACCCTCGTTCTGCCAACGGCCTCGTCAAAGGGAGCCGAGGAGCGGGCAGAGGTTCAGGGCACTCTCTTGCCCTTGAGGTGGGAAACTGGCCCTACAGGCGGAAGAATCAGCAATGATCAACGGCATGAGTATGTAGAAGACAAGAAATTATTACATTAAAGACACGTAATGTGTATCCACAGTACATGTGGCCTGTAATTGAGAAAGTGTCATTATGATCTCTTCACTAGCAAAATATTCTGGAATAGCCTCCCATTCGGATCTGTGGGAGGGGACTGACAGGGTGAAGGTAACCATGAGAATCAGACTAAACAGCCAACGAAAGGATAACGTTATATGAGTCTGGGCGTGGAATATCAGAAGTTTGAACATGGTAGGTAAAATAGAAAATCTGAATGGGGAAATGCAAAGGCTCAATCTGGATATAGCGGGCTCAGTGAAGTGGAGAAGAGAAGGGTTTCTGATCATATGAGTATAGGATAACATCAACAACAGCAGAAAATGATATAACGGGAGTAGGTTTCGTTATGAATAGCAAGGGAGGGCAGACAGTGTGTTTCTGTACGCAATTCGGTGGTAGGGAAGCTCTCATCAGAATCGACAACAAACCAACACCGACAAAAATAGTTCAGGTATACATGTCGACGTCGCAAGCCGAAGATGAAGAGATAGAGAAAGTGTATGAAGATATTGAAAGGGTAACTCAACACGCAAATGCAGATGAAAGTACTAAAGTTATGTGTGATTAGAATGCAGTTTTAGGGGAAGAAGACGAGAGGGCTACGGCAGTATATGGGCTTGATATTAGGCATGAGAGAACAGAAAGACTAATTGCAATAAATATCAACTGATAGTGGATACTCTGTTAACCACAAGAGAAGGAGGAATACTTGGAAAAGGCTGGAAGAGACGGGGAGGTTTCAGTTATATTAAATCATGGACGGTAGAGACTGCAAAATTAGATGCTGTATTGTAAGACGGACTTAGCAGCAAATATAGATTCGGATCACAATGATGAAGAGTGGGATGTAGTTTAAGAGACAGATCAGGAAGAATCACAGCGCAAAGCGGTGGGATGAGTAAGTTCTTGGGAATGAGGAGATAAGCTAGAAGTTCTGTGAGTCTATTGATACTACGATAAGCAATAGCTCAGCAGCTAGATCGGTTGAAGAGGAATGCACATCTCCAATATGGTCCAAATGGCTCTGAGCGCTATGGGACTTAACATCTGTGGCCATCAGTCCCCTAGAACTTAGAACTACTTAAACCTAACTAACCTAAGGATATCACACACATCCATGCCCGAGGCACGATTCGAACCTGCACATCTCCAAAAACGGCAATATTATAGGCTGGAAAGAAAACATAGGAACAAAGAAAGTAACTGCGAAGAACCGTGGGTAACAGTAGAACCACTGCTCGATGAAAGAAAAAATAGTTCAAATGGCTCTGAGCACTATGGGACTTAACATCTGAGGTCATCAGTACCCTAGAACTTCTTAAACCTAACTAACCTAAGGACATCACACACATCCATGCCCGAGGCAGGATTCGAACCTGCGACCGTAGCGGTAGCGCGGTTCCAGACAGAAGCGCCTAGAACCGCTCGGTCACTGCGGCCGACCCGATGAAAGAAGGATGTACAAAAATGTTCCTGAAAAGTCAGGAATACAGAATACAGTTCGCTGAGGAATGAAATAAATAGGATGTGCTAAATTGGAAGAGCAGGGAAGACGAAATGGCTGCATTAAAAATGTGAAGATATCGAAAGAGAAATGATTGTCGGAAAGACTGGCTCAGCATATACAATACTCAAAAGAACCTTCGGTAGAAATAGAAGAATAGGGGATCCAGTATTGGACTCCGAATTTAAGAGAGCTTTGGAAGACTTGAGATCAAATAGGCAACAGGAATAGATAACATCCTATGAGAGGGGCAAGTGGCTATAAAATGACTATTCACGTTGGTGTGTAGTATATACGAGTATGACGACATACCTCTGACTTTCGGAAAAATATCATCCACACAATTCCGAAGGCGCCAAGATCTGATCAATGCGTGAATTATCGCACAATCAGCTTCACAACTCCTGCATCCAAGTTGCTCATAAGGATAGTATACCGAAGAACGGAAAAGAAAATTGAGGATGTGCTAGATAAAGATCAGTTTGACTTTAGGAAAGGTAAAGATACCAGAGAGGCAATTCTGACATCGTAGCTGATAACGGAAGGAAGACTAAAGAAAACTCAAGACACGTTCATAGAATATGTTGACCTGGAAAAAGCTTTCAACAATGTAAAATGATGCAAGATGTTCGAAAGTGGCAGCTAACGATTATTCACGTTTGTGTGTAGAATGTATGAGTCTGACGAAATACCATCTGACTTTGATAAAAATATTATCCACACAATTCCGAGACTAAAAGAGCTAATACGTGCGAGTATTATAGCGCAACAAGCTTAACACGTCATGCATCCATGTTGCTGACAAGAATAAAATACAGAAGAATGGAAAAGAAAAATAAAGCTTTGTTAGACGATGACGAGTTTGGTTTTACGAAAGGTGAAGACACCAGAGGGGCAGTTCTGACGTTGCGGTTGTAAATGGAAGCAAGACTAAAGAAAAATCAAGACATTCATATGATCTGTCGGCCTTGAAAAAGCAATCTACAGTGTCAAATGGAGCGATATATTTGGAATTCAAAGGTAAATGTGAGATAGCTAGAGGGAGAGACGGAAAATACAGAATATGTACTGGATCAAGAGGGACTAATAAGAGGGAAGACCAAGAAGGAAGTGTTCCAATCAAAAATGGTGTAAGACAAGCACGTAATCTTTCGTCCCTATTGTTCAGTCTATGTATCGAAGAAGCAATGATGGAATTAAAAGAGCGATTCAAGAGTGGAATTAAAATTCAAGGTGAAGGAATATCACTGATGACACTGCTTTCCATTGAGAAAGTAAAGAAGAATTACGGGGTGTGCTGAATGTGGTATCAACGTTCGATGCCACACTTGTCAGGGGTTGCAGTTATCGACCGTGGTCCGTACTAGTATCACCGGACCGCGAGTCGAGACTAGCGCCGCTCCGCGGCTTGCAACAAGTCTCTAGCGTGCTCTGGGCCACTCTTGCTCGGTATGTCAAGTACGAAAGTAATATAGCCTTCAGCTGATAGGACGCAACCTCTAACAAGGCGCTTAGTTAAAGTATGGCCTATGTGATGCCAAGATACCTCTCTGTTTGTAATTATATTCCGCCTGACTATGAAGACTCCCGTAGCACCAGTTAATTACAATATATTATTTTTTTACCAACGACTTCTAATTATCCTAGTCGTTGTAGACCCAGACTATCCAGCCAACTCCTTATCGACTACATTGCCAAACCTGCTATATATGCAAAGAAGAGATTTGCATATTGACCATCAGTCATTCACATTGGTGACAATTCGTTCGTCGTCATCATAATACTGAACGGAATGTGCAGTCTAATGGGGGCAGAACAAGGACGACAGTAAATTGAAGAAAGACGAAAGAAATGAGAAGTAGTAGAAGTGAGAACAGCGAGTTAGGCAGCAAAATAACCACTGAGAGACGGAGCGAAGAGGACATAAAACGCAGATTTTCACTTACATGAAGGGAATTCTTGACCAAGAGACTTGTACGAATATCAGACATAGACCGTAATTCGAGGAAGAAATTTCTGAGAATGTACGTCTGGTGCACTGCAAATTACGGTAGTGAAACATGGACTGTGGGAAAACCGGAACAGAAGAGAATCGAAACACTTGAGGTGTGGTGCTGTAGACGAATATTGAAAATTAGGCACACATATTAGGTAAGGAATTATGAAGTTCTACGCGGAATCGGGAAGAAATACATGGAAAACATTGACAAGAAGGAGGGACAGGAAGACAGGAAATCTGTTAAGACATAAGGAAGTAACTTCCATGGCACTAGAGGGAAGTGTGGATGGTAAAAACTGTAGCTAGGAAGACTGAGATCGGAATACATCCAGGAAATAATTTGACGGACTCATTTTAATGTATCAGTGTCATCTGCCTGTCATGGATTGTTGAAGGCGGTGCATTTCAAGGAGCTGGTCGTAATGTACAATTATCTGGCTAATACTGATTCGCTGGGTGCTTGATACGATGATTTTCCTAACAGTTTTTCTAATGGATTGATGTTAATAATTAATTTTTCATTTTCAGAATTGCTACATTTCAAAAATTTCATTAAATCCATTTCTCATGCTTTGAGATTAGTGCTGATTTGAGGAGTGAGTTATTTTGCGGCCTGTTGGTTAGTTTCTTGTTAACGTCAGTTAATGATTAATTTACTGCTACATGTGTGTTTTTCAAATGTTTGTGCGTACTGAGACAGCTTATGACTGATACACTGACGAGTGCTTTGGATCTCTTGTATCAATGGTTATTAGCTTACGTGATTCTGTAAGGGCTCGAGTATTCATACTATGCACCAGTCTGTTCCACTCTAGTCTGTATTTAGAAAATATGGCATTTTACTGATGTTCTCTTAGGATGTCTCCACTTGGTGTACCTCAATAAATTTATTTCAGAATTGTATCTCGTCTCAAGGGCAATCAATCGCTCCACACCTTTACATTCATATTCTCGTTACCTTCAGTAGCGTGTACGTTGCAGTGGTTCAAGCAAACTGGTGCGAATGCAAACGCTTTGCGATCTGGAAGACCCTAAGTAACATCATAGAGTGAAGATGAGTTCATATGTGTACAGAAAAAACGTCAGAGGATTCGTACTGCATCTGAAATTCGTGAGTAAGTAAATACTATGCGAACGGCTCCAATCTTTGTCTCAACAAAGCAACGCCGTTTTCGGGAACAATGCGTAAAGGGGTGGGCAAAAAAAAAAAAAAATAATAAAATAAAATAAAAAAACTCTACTGTGTGAACAAAATAAGATGAAAAGATTGCAATGGGCACAGCAACATAAAACCTTGAGCGTGCAGCAACGGTCCAACGTGTTATTCACCGGCGACTCTAAGTCAGAAGTATTTGGGAGCCATCGTCCACTGTTCGCCGGTCGAGTCGTGAAGAACGTATGAAGAGTCAGTGTGTGACACCAATGGTGTACCATGATTGAGGGACTATCATGATATGGGTTGCTTAGCGGGTAGTAAATTCTAATGAGAATTGATGGAACATTATAGAAGGAAGGACATCATAGGATATTGATCGACAGTGCAGTTCCATCTGGTAACAGAAATATTAATCGTAGGCTTGTTTCGCGGCAGGATGATGATCCCATCCATGCTTCTAAATTGTGCAGAGAGTATATCAACAGAAAAGATAATAGTGAGGAACTGAAGAATATCATTAGCAGGAATCAGTCACCTCTCTTAAATCCCGTCAAACTCTTATAGGATGAACTTGAGAGTTCAGAAAACTGAGGTCATCTAATGTTCAAGATCTAAGGAATAATTTACAGATGTGTTTGTCTGGAATATTTGAAAAAAAGCATAACAAAATCTTATCTCCCTAAGACTTTGAACAGCTCTTGCGAGGACAAAGTGTGGATACTCTGACGAGGCTAAAATCTATTCCACTCACATTGTACTTAATGATAGAGAGAAAAAATATTTATTGCATTGGTCTGTTTACTTTGTGCGATGTATTTGTAGACTGAAATTAAGTATATAACTGTTTTCATGAGGGATCTAAAACGTTTTAATGGTAGTGTACACTTATCAAAAGTTCGATTATAAGGGGTATCAAGTGAAAATTTTAAGCGGACTGAGTATTTTTTGGTATAGAGGTCGCAGCTTGTTATCTTGGATGGAGAATCAACCAAATTAATATGACATCAGGCGTGCCCCAGGGAAGTGTCTCAGCCTCAGGCTTTTCGAAGATTTCTGAAAAAATCTGGGTAAACATTCAGATAGATCTCCGTAACGGTCAGGTTAAAATCTTTTTCCTTTACTCCGCACTAAAATATCAATTTTGAAGGTAAGAAGACAGTAATGAATTTTTATACTGTTGCTGAGTCATGGAAGAAAAGCAATAAGAGGGAAAAATCCTTTTATTAAAAATTTTGGAAGAAAATCGTTTCTTGCAAAGAGCCGCCACCCAGCATCGAATACCGGGAAATGCAGTACCAAGAAGACTTACTACCAAAATTCAAGTTAACAATAGCAGGTATAGATATACTACCTAAGCGAAATATCAAAATTGGAGCCGGACCGAGAAGCGAACACAGATCTTCGGCTTAGCATACCCTATCACGCTCTCAGGACCGACCCCAGCTTCTACATGTCACAATTTACCCACACTCGCACATCTCGTGATTCCCTTGCAGGTTTTCGAATCAGTACAACGAGAATTCATAGGCTATTTGCTTTAGGTAGTACGTTTACCTATTATGGTTAAGTTGAAATGCAGGAATAAGTTTCAATGTTTCAAAATGTAGTTAATCATGAGACATAAATATAAATTCCAAGGAGACTTACATGAGTGTGGTTATCTAAGAAGCACAGAAATTAGTTTGCAAAAAATAGGAAGACAAGAGTACCGACAGTCAAGAAGAGTGCAATACAATCATTCCATTTTACACTAATGGCCTTTAAAATTGCTACACCACGAAGATGACGTGCTGCAGACGCGAAATTTAACCGACAGGAAGAGGTTGCTGTGATATGCAACTGATTAGCTTTTCAGAGCCTTCACACAAGATTTGCGCCGGTGGCGACACCTACAACGTCCTAACATGAGGATATTTTCCAACCGATATCTCATACACATCCGGCCGGGGTGCCGAGCGGTTCTAGGCGCTACAGTCTGGAACCGCGAGACCGCTACGCTCACAGGTTCGAATCCTGCCTCGGGCATGGATGTGTGTGATGTCCTTAGGTTAGTTAGGTTTAAGTAGTTCTAAGTTCTAGGGGACTGATGATCTCAGAAGTTAAGTCACATAGTGCTCAGAGCCATTTGAACCATTGTTTTCTCATACACAAACAGCAGTTGGGCGGCGTTGCCTGGTGAAACGTTGTTGTGGTGCCTCCTGTAAGGAGGAGAAATGCGTACCATTGCGTTTCCGACTTTGATAAAGGTCGGATTGTAGCCTATCGCGATTGCGGTTTATCATATCGTGACACTGCTGCTCGCGTTGGTTGAGATGCAATGACTGTTAGCAGAATATGGAAATGGTGGGTTCAGGAGGATAACACGGAACGCCGTGCTGGATCCCAACGGCCTCCTATCAATAGCAGTCGATCCCTGAGTCAACAGATGGGGACGTTTGCAAGACAACAACCATATGCACGAACAGTTCGATGACGTTTGCAGCAGCATGGACTATCAGCTCGGAGACCATGGGTGCTGTTACCCTTGACGCTGCATCACAGACAGGAACGCCTGTGATGGTGTACTCAACGACAAACCTGTGTGCACGAATGGCAAAACGTCATTTTTTCGGGATGAATCCAGGTTCTGTTTACAGCAACATGATTGTTACATCCATGTTTGGCAACATTGCGGTGAACGCACATGGGAAGCGTCTATTCGTCATCGCCATACTGGCGTATCACCCTGCGTGGTGGTATGGGGTGCCATTGGCTACACGTCTCGGTCACCTTTAATTCGCATTGACCGCACTTTGAACAGTGGACTTTACATTTCAGATGTGTTAGACCCGTGGCTCTTCCCTTCATTCGATCCGTGCGAAACCCTACATTTCAGCAGGATAATGCACGGCCGCATGTTGGAGGTCCTGTACGGGCCTGGATACAGAAAACATTCGACTGCTGCCCTTCCTAGCACATTCTCCAGATCTCTCACCAAATGAAAACGTCTGGACAATGGTGGCCGAGCAACTGGCTCGTCACAATACGCCAGTCACTACTCTTGATGAACTGTGGTATCGTGTTGAAGCTGGATGGGCAGCTGTACCTGTACACGCCATCCAAGCTCTGTTTGACTACATGCCCAGGCGTATCAAGGCCGTTATTACGGCCAGAGGTGGTTGTTCTGGGTACTTATTTCTCAGGATCTATGCACCCAAATTGCGTGAATATGTAATCACATGTCCTTGAATGGGCAGTAGTGTATTAACAAGCAACAAGATTGTAATAGAACCGTTGGAGTGTATTAAAGCCATTCTTGGGATGTATCTGCCGGCGATACTAGAGGGGTTTGTCACGACTGCAATGTGCCTAGAATTATCTGTGGTCAAAGCAGACGTGAAGTGTCATTAGCTAATGCGACGCACAGAGTTAAGTCTGCCTGTGGACGAGCCAGTGAATACTTTGTCGGCTGGAGTGCGCTTCAGGGCAGGCAGCCTGTGTGTGGGGAGTCATCCAGGTTCGTCCGCACAGCCTCTACAACGGGTGCAGTCCGTATGTTGACCGCTCACTGCCGTGAAAACATACAACTACTGTAATTCAAAATAAGAATTGATTAATGGGACAGAACTGAATACCTCGGAATAGTGTTCTGTTATAAAATGGTAGAATTATTAATATTCTAATTGATAGAAATAACGCAGTAACACTTCACGTAATCTGGAGGGATGGTGTGCAGGTGTTGTTGTTGTTGTCTTCAGTCCTGAGACTGGTTTGATGCAGCTCTCCATGTTACTCTATCCCGTGCAAGCTACTTCATCTCCCAGTACTTACTGCAACCTACATCCTTCTGAAGCTGCTTAGTGTGGAAATTTAAGGAGATGGGACCTGGATAAACTGAAAGAACCATAGTTTGTAGAGTTTCAGGGAGAGCGTAAGGGAACAATTGACAGGATGGGGGAAAGAAATACATTAGAAGAGGAATGGGTAGCTCTGCGGGATGAAGTAGTTAAAGCAGCAGAGGATCAAGTAGGTAAAAAGACGAGGGCTAGTAGAAAGCCTTGGGTAACAGAAGAAATATTTAATTTAATTGATGAAAGGAGAAAATATAAAAATGCAGTAAATGAAGCAGGCAAAATGGAATACAAACGCCTCAAAAATGAGACGGACAGGTAGTGCAACATGGCTAAGCAGGGATGGCTAGAGGGCAAATTTAAGGATGTGGAGGCTTATCTCACTAGGGGTAAGATAAATACTACCTACAGGAAAATTAAAGAGCCCTTTGGAGAAAAGAGAGCCACTTGTATGAATATCAAGAGCTCAGATGGAAACCCAGTTCTAAGCAAAGAAGGGAAAGCAGAAATGTGGACGGAGTATATAGAGGGTCTATGCAAGGGCGATGTACTTGAGGACAATATTATGAAAATGGAAGAGGATGTAGATGAAGATGAAACGGGAGATACGATACTGTGTGAAGAGTTTGACAGAGCACAGTTAGTGTGCAGTTACCGACAGCAGATGCGGACTGCATGTCTGCCATTTTTCGCTGCCGTGTACACAGTACGATGCCCGACGGATGCTGTAGAATTACAAAAAATAGCTCTGAGCACAATGGGATTTAACTGCTATGGTCATCAGTCACCTAGAACTTAGAACTACTTAAACCTATCTAACCTAAGGACATCACACACATCCATGCCCGAGGCAGGATTCGAACCTGCCACCGTAGCGGTCCCGCCATTGCAGACTGTAGCGCCGAGAGCCGCTCGACCATTCCTGCAGAATTACAGGCAACGATTGCAGGCTCTCTGCCAGCCAGTTTCTCGCTGACGTGAGAGAAGTACAGCGTGCCCGTTGGTGTTTCGCTTATCACGTTGAGATGGACGCAGAAGTTGCGGGAATACATTAGCATGGCTTGCGGCCGTGGTTGCCAGAGGACAAATAGCCGCCGCGACAGTAATCGATGAAATGCAGTAATGGTCTCTTTGTTGTGGTTCACTGAGCGTCCCGTCTGGTAGGCAGAGGCTATTTGCCTGTTCAAAATGGTTCATATGACTTTGAGCACAATGGGACTTAACAGCTGAGGTCATCGGTCCCCTAGAACTTAGAACTACTTAAACCTAACTAACCTAAGGACATCACACACATCCATGCCCGAGGAAGGATTCGAACCTGCCACCGTAGCGGTCGAACCTGCCACCGTAGCGGTCGCGTGGTTCCAGACTGAAGCGCCTAGAACCGCTCTGCCACTCCGGCCGGCATTTACCTGTTCTCCTCTTTTGTGCTGCGTGACGCGTACCTAGAGCGTGGGTTAACAGTTTTTAAGCGAGTTTGTGTGACAGTCATTGTGTTGCTCAGTTCTGAGAGACGTTGATTCAGAGGCAGTGCGCTTCTGTGTTTACTTATAGTGTGAATCAGTTTCTTGTTAAACTGTATATATTAGCGTAAATGTATACAGAGAAGTCAGAGTTTTGTGTAGGAAGACAATTTTCTAGGGCTGTCCCCTAATATTAAGTTTGGTTTCCCTTTGGTCATATATGTTTAAGTGATGTTGAGTTGTGGACAGAGTCAAATTTGTTTCTTTTAAAATGTCTTCTGCCCTGATAGAGCCGAGAGTGTGGACAGATGGTGCTATGTATGTGAGAGAGCTATCATGATACAGAATTTAATGCAATGGCCACCAGGCGAATGTTTGTAACGGTTTTATTGCGTTTAAGTTAGAAGCGCTTTTTGCAATGAGCCTATCTGAAGTGTTTAAGATCCGTGAAATAATCAGATCCGCTTTTTATGTACAATATTTTTTAGTGTATCGAAGAGTTTTTTTAAAGACTTGTAAAACTTGGATGTAAATTTTTTGCGACTGGCAAGATCAAAGAAGTTCGGTCATGATTGATGTTTGAAGAATCACTCTGATCGTCAAGTGTAATATGTTGTTGTTGTTGTTGTCTTCAGTCCTGAGACTGGTTTGATGCAGCTCTCCATGCTACTCTATCCTGTGCAAGCCGCTTCATCTCCCAGTACCTACTGCAACCTACTTCCTTCTGAACCTGCTTAGTGTATTCATCTCTTGGTCTCCCTCTACGATTTTTACCCTCCACGCTGCCCTCCAGTGCTAAATTTGTGATCCCTTGATGCCTCAAAACATGTCCCACAAACCGATCCCTTCTTCTAGTCAAGTTGTGCCACAAACTTCTCCTCACCCCAATCCTATTCAATACCTCCTCATTAGTTACGTCATCCACCCATCTAATCTTCAGCATTCTTCTGTAGCACCACATTTCGAAAGCTTCTATTCTCTTCTTGTCCAAACTATTTATCGTCCATGTTTCACTTCCATATATGGCTGCACTCCAAACAAATACTTTCAGAAACGACTTCCTGATACATAAATCTATATTCGATGTTAACAAATTTCTCTTCTTCAGAAACGCTTTCCTTGCCATTGCCAGTCTACATTTTATATCCTCTCTACTTCGACCATCATCAGTTATTTTACTTCCTAAATAGCGAAACTCCTTTACAACTTTAAGAGTCTCATTTCCTAATCTAATTCCCTCAGCATCACCCGATTTAATATGACTACATTCCATTATCCTCGTTTTGCTTTTGTTGATGTTCATCTTATATCCTCCTTTAAAGACACTGTCCATTCCGTTCAACTGCTCTTCCAAGTTCTTTGCCGTCTCTGACAGAATTAAAATGTCATCGGCGAACCTCAAAGTTTTTACTTCTTCTCCATGAATTTTAATACCTACTCCAATTTTTTCTTTTGTTTCCTTTACTGCTTGCTCAATATACAGATTGAATAATATCGGGGAGAGGCTAAACCCTGTCTCACTCCTTTCCCAACCACTGCTTCCCTTTCATGCCCCTCGACTCTAATAACTACCATCTGGTTTCTGTACAAATTGTAAATAGCCTTTCGCTCCCTGTATTTTACCCCTACCACCTTCAGAATTTGAAAGAGAATATTCCAGCCTACATTGTCAAAAACTTTCTCTAAGTCTACAAATGCTAGAAACGTAGGTTTGCCTTTTCTTAATCTTTCTTCTTAGATAAGTCGTAAGGTCAGTATTGCCTCACGTGTTCCAACATTCCTACGGAATCCAAACTGATCCTCCCCGAGGTCCGCAGTATCTTACCTCGCATTTCGTCTTCATCTACATCCTCTTCCATTTCGATAATATTGTCCTCAAGTACATCGCCCTTGTATAAACCTTCTATATACTCTTTCCACTTTTCTGCCTTCCCTTCTTTGCTTAGAACTGGGTTGCCATCTGAGCTCTTGATGTTCATACACGTGGTTCTCTTCTCTCCAAAGGTCTCTTTAATTTTCCTGTAGGTAGTATCTGTCTTACCCCTAGTGAAATAAGCTTCTACATCCTTACATTTGTCCTCTAGCCATCCCTGCTTAGACATTTTGCACTTCCTGTCGATCTCATTTTTTAGACGTTTGTATTCCTTTTTGCCTGCTTCATTTACTGCATTTTTATATTTTCTCCTTTCATCAATTAAATTCAATATTTCTTCTGTTACCCAAGGATTTCTAGCAGCCCTCGTCTTTTTAACTACTTCATCCTCTGCTGCCTTCACTACTTCATCCCTCAGTGATACCCATTCTTCTTCTACTTTGTTTCTTTCCCCCATTGCTGTCAATTGTTCCCTTATGCTCTCCTTGAAACTCTGTACAACCTCTGGTGCTTTCAGTTTATCCCGGTCCCATCTCCTTAAATTCCCACGTTTTTGCAGTTTCTTCAGTTTTAACCTACAGGTCATAACCAATAGATTGTGGTCAGAGTCCACATCTGCCCCTGGAAATGTCCTACAATTTAAAACCTGATTCCTAAATTTCTGTCTTACCATTATATAATCTATCTGATACCTTTTAGCGTCTCCAGGATTCTTCCATGTATAAGTGTAATATGGTGGTACTAAAAAAAAAAAGCTATGGCAGTTGCCTTTCATTCTTTTTCAATGACAGTTGGAAAGTTATTATAACGTGTCTGTATTATTATTTAAAGAAATGATTGAGATCTTAGTTCAGTGACCAACAGTTTAATTTTACTTAGTGAATTGGAGGGAAAGATTTCTCAAATTCGCACAATGTGTAGAATTGGAGGGAAAGATTTCTCAAATTCGCACAATGTGTAGTTTTTTTTAATTTTAGGGTGGAACTAAAGCTAACATTTACACTTTGTTTTAACATTTGGTATTGTTGCGCCCGTAGAAACGGAATATTTTAATGCAATAGTCAAATGAAGCACTCAAATACGAATTGTAGGACCCCAGTTACGATTTTTATATTGGTAACATAAATATTGTAGAGGGATTTACAGCGATGCTTCTCCATGCAAAGACCTGGATGCAAAAGTGTGTAGGGAAATGTGGAGAGACTGACAACGTTTTTAAAACAGTCATAAATGTAAACTTTGGCATTTCACAAAACTAAATAACATTGTATCTTACGATCACTCTACCGTGGCGGCGCCTGGTTGTGAAAAATGTCAAGAATTATCAGGAAAGAAAAATATACATATATTTTCACAAGCTTATCTTAATAGGCGAACTTACCTATTTATTGTACACATCAATCCTTCTGTCCCTTAAGACAGAACAGATCATATGTACCTGTAAAAATGTCGTTATCCTCAATAAGCGTTACTATAGTGCGCGTCATTTATGACGACGGCCGAGTTCAGGTTCGTTCTGCGCATCTGACGTCACAAAACACAGTCAGCCAATGAACAGAGAACGACGTTGCCAGAGCTCGACTGCAGTGCAGAGCACGGACGAGTGACTTCAGTTTTAGAAACGTTCAGTCATAAATAAAGTAACTGAACAAAAGCAGTGTCCTGATAGCAGACTTTCTTTTATAGAAAGTTTGGAAAAAGCATTCTTTATACCAATTGCTTCATATTCTATTAATTAATTGAACCAAACAAGCAATAAGCCTCCTAATTCAGGCGATAGCAAAGAAAGGTGTTTGTATCATTCTAACTAACAGCTTTGTCGCAAAAAAGAACAGTGGTAATCGTTTATTTGCTATTTACTTCGATGAAACGTGAATAATTCATAGTCATACCAACAGTGTTTGTCGGTATTTTGCGTAATATTTTAAAGTTCTCTGGGACATATGTCCAATGACGAGCAGTGATAGTGTAGTGGTTAGAGTTTATGGCTGCTAGGCCAAAGGTGCCGAGTTCAAACCTTCTCGGTGCTTAATTCCTTTGTTTAAAACCAATATCAAAGTGTCTTACTTCATGAATTTTATTCGTTTGAATGTCATTTTTTGACATTTCTAGTGGCAACTAAAATCGACCATACAGAAAGTATACGCTATGGACTTTTATCTCTGCAGACTTGAAATTTCGTGCAATGGTTTACTACATCTAATGCTACACAATAACTGCGTTGAACTTCGAAAGAAAATTAAGTCATTTATGGGGGGGGGGGGGGAAGTATCAGTCAAAAAGATGTGTAAAAATCTAATTTTTGGGCCATTAGTTTTTGTGAAATCGAATGATAAACTGTGTCAAAGCAGTCGAAACACCATGTGCAATGGTGACAAAATCGCGCACATCGCGGAATGCGGGGCTTTACTTGATAAGCTGCGCGCTCCCCCCTAAACATAAGTTTGCGAACTATACTATGGCGCTGCTTCTCTTGACGCGTACAACTGGCAACACAGCAATCTCCCGCGTCGGGGCGGGCATGCGCGAACCGCCAAGATAAAAGAATTTAACTATAACATCTTTCCGGTGGATTCTGCACTTCTCATCAGCATATAAAATAGACAGTTTCTTAACCGTTGTGTCTTGGAAAACATAGTCCAAAAGAAATGCTGCAAGCTTTAAAGCCCGCTAAAAGGAAAATGGGTGATATTTTTCAAATTTTGTGGTATGGACAAGGCAAAAAAAAAAAAATGGAATTTTTTCACAATCGCGAACTCCCTCATCAATTTGATCCTACATTTCGTATTTCGTTCGAACACATCAATCCACAGAGAGGGAATTCTGCTTTCGTGAGAGGCACATATCTGTCATTGTTCTAGACTTTGAAAGGTGACTGAAAAATACTGTTCTTCTTCTTGTTTCTTAGCGTATCACAAGTAGTCTTTACTTTATAAATGCAGTAGTTAACGCCCAGTGGCCTCTTCTGCGAAACATCGAACAGTACATCTGTCAAACAAAATATATCATGAAATACTGCCGCCAGAAACGTTGATTCAAAATTGTTCATGTCGTTCAGGAAAGCCCTGACAAGTTGAATAGAATTATCATTAGACTGTTCTTTACAAACTATGGTTTTTTTGTACCACATTCAAATTCAATATGTCATCCAGAAATTAAAACTTTTTTTATACCATATAATTACTGAAATTCAGTATTTCAACCACAAATTAAAACTTCCTTACTTTCGTCTTTTCAAAGTGAAAAGGTTGTTGCTAGTAAAATACACTCTATATTATAAGCAGGATTCATATTTTAAACATACACCACCAAACAAGCTACAGATGGAAGCGCACTTGACGCAAACAACAACTGCTTTTCGGATGGAACTGGAAGTAACAGGGAACAAAATTTCCATCCACCTCTCAGCATGCCCCCTACGCGGTCAAACTCAAGCGGATGACGTCACGGTTGCTATAGCAACCATACATTTATGCTCGGCCTGTGGCTCGGCCCATGAGGTTAACCTGCGAGAAAGGAAGTCTACTTCTCCTCAGTTGCACGCTTTGTGCTACAAGAAAATTTCGTCTAGTGCAAAACACGGAAATACGTTTGGAGTAAAAACCAGCGTGCGTAGTAAGATGAATTAACTTTTTTTAAATTCTGGAAGGGTAAATAAATTGGTGAAGCTCCATTTCACTTACCACCCCTGAATAGTCACTCACCGCTGTTGCAGTATCCTTGAGGGTCAGTTGTAATCGGTCAACTAATCGGTCAAATAATCGGTCAAATGCAAAGACCTGGATGTAACACTGCATACGAAACTGAAATGAATCGATCGCGTAGACTCGGTGGTACGCACTCTTCAAAAAAAATTTCAAACGTGTCTGAAATCTTATGGGACGTAACTTCTAAGGTCATCAGTCCCTAAGCTTACATATTACTTAACCCAAATTATGCTAAGGACAAACACACACACCCATGCCCGAGGGAGGACTCAAACCTCCGCCGGGATCAGCCGCACAGTCCATGACTACAGCGCCTGAGATCGCTCGGTTAATCCCTCGCAGCTACGCGCTCTTCGATTGAGTGACAATGACTAGAAAAATTTAATCAGTCTGTGAAGGTGATTGCTTACGAAACACTCATACGACCCATCCCAGAAAATTGCCAACTGTGTAGGACGCGTGCCAAATAGGACTCCCAGGATACTCAACGTATATAGACATGGACCAGTGTTACACTTTTTGACCCGCGGGAGAGTGTCACGGAGATGCCAGATTCACTGGCAAACTCGATAATAGACAAAAAAAATCTCTAAAAAAATTACTTACAAAATTTTAGAACAAGCATTAAATGTTGAATCTCGAAATGTACTACAACCCTCTGCATATAGCTCCCACACAGATCGTGAGGATAAGATTAGATTACTTACAGAATGCACTGTGACGTTTGAGTAGTTATTCGTCCCATTTTCCGCACGTGAATGTAGCGGGTAAATGCACAATGAATGGTACAAACCTCAGTGAAATTATTGATATGCAAGGCAGAGCCACTTTTCATCAGGCAAGACATCAGCAGGTCACTTTGTGTGCTGGAATTGTAGATCAGTGTTTGATAGTTCCTTTTTGTTCAGCACTTTTTACAGGTGCTTTCTGCAAGACGTTCTTCAGAAAAGTTCTTCTGAATGCATTTGGAAATCTTCTGACGCACGTAACCCTGTAAATACGATGACGTAGTGGTTTATGCATGATGAGACTTCATTATATTTCAGTCACATAATTAGAGATGCACTGGCTGATATCTTCCATAGTGCGTGGATAGGTGGGTGAAGCTCTTATAATATATGAAGTTACGAACGCGTACTGTTCGCAGTTTTTTTATTTCTGATTATATTCAAACAAAAATCTGAAGGAGCTCTAAGCGCAGTAATTTAGAGTTCCTTGTTGCTACTCTTTTCAGCTCGTGAGAACAAACAATTAATAAAAAATGGTTATCGCAGATCAAAAGATCACCTTTTGTCTCTTTCGGTAAAGCTAATAACTAGATTTGAGTAGGAGACTGTGTTTGTATCATACAAGTATTAATAAATGATGTTGAACTGGATTGTGTCTGTGTAAGTGATAGCAACAACGAGAAGTAATTGGTAATCTCTTTAGTAACAGATAGGCCTGACAGAGAACTTAATTTATCTTATAGTATGTGATGGATTATAGTTCTGTCTGTTGCGTTTAATTAATAAATCGGTACACAGCGATTAATTTTCTTTCGCGACGTTGAACCTGCAACTACAAAATTGATTTTTTCCAAAGATTAACTTCAAATTAGATTACGATAAAGTCAGATTTATTTACGAACTTTGCCTCCAGGTAGGACAAGTAGAGTACTATTCGGTTTCGTGAATGTGTTGCATACTATGTTACGTGAAGAAAATTCTTCATGTAGCCGACATTTTATTGTGTCAACGATTTATGGACATGTCAAGGTGGCCCGTGAAACTATTCGACACTGTCTAGGTACGACAGACGAAAATCCAGACAGTGTATGCCGTGAAGAATCAAGGGGGGAAGCTTTGAATATCTGCTACGTGTAGCTGAGTTACGAACAATTTAAAACATAGTTTCATTAAAAACTTAAAAAGAACGATTTTCTGTTATGTGTTTCTTTCGAATTTTTTCCATGTTTTGGTGTTAGGAATTCGCCCCCAATGTCTATAAAATTATTTTTAGCACGCCTTGCATGTATCCACTGCTGGGCATTATCTGCAGGCCCTTCCTCTGTTCTTGTTAGTGTGGTTTTCCGACTTGCATCCTGCGACGGTAGAAACAACTTTTCCCCCAGCTTCCGGCAATATTAGGCAGAAAATAACGAAGTTCTACAACTGCCTCCTTGCTCTCAAGAAAGACGTAAAAGAAAAAGTTCGCTGCAAGGTGCGAATTCGGGCAGCTATTATTTTGGTCTTTTTCTTACTGAAACTGTTATTCTTGCGCATCTCCATGGATTCTACTGCATGACAGTTTCTCTCCACAGCAAACATGTATGTATTACTCAGTTGGACTACTTTTTCTTCTTATTTTGGTTTGGGCACTGTTCTTCATATAGCGAGGAAACGACAGAACAAAATTAGCTTTATAATTTCGAAACTGTACGAAGGTACAATAATCTGAGTCATCAAATACAGTGACAAATAATATATTTGTGCAAATATACAACCCATTATCCTGACTGCGTTGATTCCTTACGATTACCTCCGTGTACCAGCTTCTTTTAAATATTGCGCCGTCAAGTTGCACCGACTCACATAGAACAGAACAGTAAGGAAGCAACACATGTCGGTAGGGAAGAACCTCTTGCAACCAGTTTCCTGTACAGTACTTCTTGTGCTTCCTTGCAAGTTATGAATACCAATATTATATGATTCACATCGGCCACGTTGACTTCATGCCGATCGTAACTTACAGAAACTATAGCTTCTTTCGAAATAAATGAGCAGGTAATATCTCACGCGAATTATGGGCGTCATATGACGTTCGAACCACGATCGAAGAGAGATATCCGGTTCTAGGGCTATCAAGTGTCAGCCCTTTCGCTGCTGAAATGATGACTGTATCTCACAGTAAACACAGTCACAGTCAGACTCCACCAATTTTTTTTCTGACTGTTCTTGACTTTGATGTAACAGTGTGTCAATGCTGGAAATCGACATACTTTGAGAAGTATAAGCATACGGCTCTGCGCTAGGGACTAGCTGTGTAAATGAACGTCTCCATCGTCCAGTTGCAAAGGATTTAGCGTAGAAAGACATTATTTGTGCCGCACGAAAGTCTGCTAGTGATAGTATTATTACTTCTGTTTTTTACAAACACAGATTTCATCCAGTTTTCGCATGTACAGAATAGTAAACAAAGAAAGCAATCTCGCACCCACGGTCAGCATCTTACAACATATATTCGCTCTAAAAATAAATGAAATACCTGCTATATATCTTTGTCGGGCATTATTATGAATAGCATTATCTTACCTCCCATGTACGAATGCCATTTGCGTGATGTGAAGAAAACAGTAAACAGAACGTAATAATTTTTCCTCTGCCGCCTCAAAATTGCAAGCGTTCTTTTACGATACGTAGAAAGAAGCAAAGTGGTGAAATAAAACCGCGGTCTGCTTTTAAATTACACTGCACATCTCTCTCCACTCAGTTTCCGCATTGTTTCTCCCAGTGGGGACGGGAAAGCTTTTGATTAAGTTTTTTTCTTTCATTAAAAAGCGCCTCACTGCGCACTAGTTTCCTCAAAGCTCATTTTGCTGCAAGGCGTCTCATGGTCTTGAATACGGAGAAGAATGAAATATGCACATACGAAGCATTTTTGTCTCTTTGCATATTTATGAGATGTTTTGAAATCTTCAGGAATGATAACTAGTTACAACATATGTACGAGACATAAGCTATAGTTTTTATATACATACCGCCAATTTTACAGCGGTATGGACTAATGGCCTCCAGCTTCCAGATTAGTTTGGTTATTGTGCTCACTATTCATCACATTAGGCTTGAACGAAGGTGAAAATTTGTACGTAAATCGTAATTTTTCTCACTTTTACTTAATACTATAGCAGAAGTATAAAGATTAGAATATACAAAACTATTATTATACCAGTTATGCTGTACGGGTGTGACCTTGGTCTCTCACTGTGCAAAATGAAAAGCCGTTTCGAGTACTTGAAAACAAAATGTAGAGGAAAATTTTCGTAGAAAAAAGGAATGACATTAGCGGAGAGTGGCGAAAACTGCATAACGAAGAGGTTCACGAACTCTATTCAAGCCCTGTCATAATCAGTATCATTAAATCACGTAGGCTGCGATGAGCGGGTCACATAGCTCGAATGGATTGAGGCAGGGCAGCGCGCAGAGTACTGGTAGGGCACTTAGAGGGAAAACGTCCTGTGGGGAGACCATGGCGTAGATGGGAGGACAATGTGAAGGCTGATTTGAGGAGCCTAGATATTGAAGGTGAATGTAAGGAAATATCCCCAGACAGGGACAGATGGCGAAAATACGTTGCAGCGGTAATGGACTCGCGAGTCCGGTATGACCAGTGAGAAAGAAAGAGAAGAAGTATAACGTGACAATCGTATAAAATAACCTACTAAAATAATAAAAAATTCCACTGACTAATTGAACAGTCTACTTCCTATGTCATATGAATAACGGAACCAAAATTCGTCATTCGAAGACAACGTAAACAAGGAATACGTCTGTCATCTGTGCATCAGATCCAGTAAGGTCTTTGAACAATAGCGGCAAGCATCGTGACTTTGACGCTCTTTCCCTATTGTGTTCCTATTAAATTAGTCACATTATATAGATCTAGACGAGATGAGTTTTGGTGTGTAGAAAGAAGGATACACTTTTTTAGTGTAACATAGCAACACTGCTAAAAATAACGAAATGTTGTTGTATAACACCACTATTATTAATTAGGTAATAGTCCCAAATATTAAACTGTTTTCTGAAGATACTTTACAATCCAATAGAAGGATCCCGCTATCCCAGCTGAAGTACTGAACCGCATTGTCTACAACCACAATTGAATCACAAACGAAACAAAGACTCGCTGATTGCTACTTGGGGGTAAACGGCTGTAGCCACGAAAAATTCTGTCTCAATGAAGTTACTTGCCATCAAAACATTCATTATGCGTAACAGACCAGCATTTATAGGACATGATGGCATCACAGTCCAGATAATGAAGCTTATAACCGACTACTGCCCACTACAACAAATATCTTCATCTTTCCCCCAGACCGGGAAACAGGGACTAGTTAAGTCACTACCTAAAGAGGATATTCCTACAGCACCCTCTGGTTACACACCTATTTTCATTCTTCCTGTACTGTCTAAAACCTTAGAACATCTAGCTCACGACCAGCCAACAAACTATCTAACTACAAACAACCTACTGGACGAATACCAATCAGGTTTCCGTAAATGTCGCAGTACAATATCTACCGTAATAAAGGTAACAGATGACCTCAAGCTTCCCATGGGTGCACAAGAGGCAACTACAATGCGCTTCTTCAGAAAAGTCTTTCACATTCTCTACTTCCACATTTTACTTTCCAAATTTAGCAGTCTACATCTCTTTCCAAGTTCAGTGGAGTGGTTTCGCTCAGCACTGTGTTGTGTCCAGTTAAGTTACAATGGAGGCAGGTTGAATCAGGCATCCTACAGGGTTCAGTATTGGGTCCTATAATCTTTTCAGTCCCCATAAATGGTGTGTCAAAAGTTTCGTCCTGCTGCAAAATAACACATATAGACTGATAACCTTAAGTTGTATCTGAGTGCAAAGCTAGTAAACTTGTAGACAACTACTGAAAATCTCAGTACTGACCTGTGTGCACTATTTAAATTTGGTCATTCTAGACTCATTAGATTAAAATATCAGGAATCCCTATCATCTTTAACCCCAAATGAAACAGATATCAACTTCTCCCCTTCAGCAAGAGTGTAGGAATAATAACAGGTTAAAAACTAAATTGGACGCAGCATGCAATTGGAGTGTGAAAGAAGGCGTCAGCATCTCTCCATACGCTATGAAAATAAAAAAAATCTATCCTCTCTTGAGCTGAAAAAGAAACTTGTACTTCCAGTTATTGATTGCAACGATGTTATTCTACAAAGTCTTTCTCAGGAAGGCTCAGGGCGCTTTGAACTGGTTATGAATGTCTGTGTTCATTATCTCTTATGTTAGAATCTTTGTTCATTTTTCACCAGCGTATGCACAGAAATCCTGGCTGCGTGCTGACAAGCGCAGAGATTTCCATGTCCTCTGTCTTCTCTACTGTCTTATCAACGTACACACTGTCCCTGATATCTCTTTTCGAACTTAACGCTCTTATTCGAACAATAAGGCGGAAACACCCATTCCATCAGAACAGAATCATTTCTGTCCCACTTCATCGTTCAGCCAGAACTCGCTGTATCAGAAAACATCTACTACACCTATAAATTATCTTTACATCTGCCACAATCATTTTTGTTATTATTGTCACCGTTATTGTTACTACAACTGTTATCATTTTTTGTGACAGCAGCTGCAGTAGTACAGTTACTACCAGTATTAACTTTATCAAAGCATAGTCAGTATTAGTTACTCAAGTTGTCACTTCAGGCGATCAAATGATTTTAATGCTATTTATCATGTTAAAACAGTTATTTATTAGGAAACTACGATGTAAATACGGTATGCCGGAAACCCTCATCAAATGTGAGAGAGTGCCTAATCGCCTAATAAGATCAGGTTAATGACATGAATAAATATAAAATATAAGTAAATACGTAGATACTAATAACAGCAAACAACATTAATGAATATGTGTTTTATAAAACAGCTCTAAGACAATCACGATACTTGATGAGGTTTGTGCTGGATGTTGTGGAACTAATGATAGGCAACTCTTATACCATTGCGTATTGTGTATTGAACCGGGGACCTAGAAACGATGGAGAGGCGTCTTCCTTGACATTACCCTGAGTGGCTCACAACCCCACAACAATCTACAGCAGTCCACTCACACCACCGCCGCCCCACACCGAACCCAGGGTTATTGTGCAGTTCGACCCCTCAGTGGAATTATGGGGTATGCATACGTGGTGACAGTGTTTGCACAGCAATCGCCGACATAGTGTAATTGAGGCGGAATAAGGGGAACCAGCTCGTATTCGTCGAGGCAGATGGAAAACCGCCTTAAAAACAATCCACAGGATGGCCGGCACATCGGACCTCGTCACTAATCAGCGGGCCTTCCCACTCTGGAAGCATCGCGTTAGACCGCGCGGTTAGCCGGGCGGGCACTCTTATACCATACTTGCGTGCTCTAAAAATACCTTCCGTGCAAATATAAATTGCCCAAAAAAGTATTTCGTGACAGCGGTGAATGGAAATATGTGGAATAAACTGGTTTTCTTCATTTGTAACCCAATTTTAGCATTAATAATTAACACAACAATCTATCTGAATTAAGGCGCTTCATCAATTGTGGTGTATAGGATTATCAATTATGGTTGAACTCTATCCGCAGAATTAAAAATTTAATGGTGTGTATATTACACTGTTCGAATAGACTGTATTTTATAATTTTTAGAGTTGTATGAAAATCACTGAATTGTTTATGCCCAGTCTTGTAAAAATTTAATGATCAATTTGCGTTGAACCCTCTACTTATGTTTCCTAACGATTGATTACGTTCCTTTTCAGGAAGAGGAATAAAACTAGCTTCTATTTTCATAGTTGGAAAATTTGGCATTTTTCAGATGATGCAATTTCTGACAATCCAAGTGAATAATCATTCATGTGCTTTAGAAGTAACACAGGCCCTATGACATTAGTGTTCGGTACACGTGTCTGATTACTTCCAGTCCCGCAAATGTAAACTATTTCTCGTACATCTTACATATTTCAGCAGATTTAGAAATAAAAAAGAAACAAAGGGGAAACCGATGGGATCTTGGCTACTACCTATCAGACATTGTCATGCAAAATCTCGTCATACATCCCAGAACATTCATTTACAGTTCGTTGTTACATTTTTAGTGTAACGAATAGCATGCAGGACTTTCAGTCACTGTCACAGTGTTCAGTATTTGAGACAGACTCTCCAACAAGCGCAGACATCATTTGTTCCTTTTTCGTTCGCACTCAATGTGAGTAGTTGCTACTAGTACCGCGTTTTCGTGCAATTTCATGCAACATGCAGAAACTCTTGTTTATTACAATGACGTTCGATTATCAATCAGTCCTGAAGGATGTTCCACCAAATCCTTCCAAATGCTTTACGAGTTAGTATGCAATGTTCTGTACCTTGCGCCATCATCATTTCGATAGAGACAACGCAACATGACCACCATTGTCACATTGTGAGGTGCATGATACTGTCTGTCTAATCTGATTCCGCCGACTTCTGCATTCATATGCAGCCCGGAGTGGCCGAGCGGTTCTAGGCGCTACAGTCTGGAACCGCGTGACCGCTACGGTCGCAGGTTCGAATCCTGTCTCGGGCATGGATGTGTGTGATACCCTTAGGTTAGTTGGTTTAAGTAGTTCTAAGTTCTACGGGACTGATGACCTCAGGAGTTAAGTCCCATAGTGTTCAGAGCCATTTCACGATTTTTGCATTCATATTTCCATCTGCACCGTGAATGGTTTGAACCCCACACTACCGGATCAACCCCATCGAGGTTCACTGTCGACACAGCACACTCAGGTGCGCGTGGCATCTGCCACTTGCACACACACCCATCAAAATGACACATCGTATATTATGATTCATCATAGATTGTGACTCATCACCCCAACACAGCTTCGTGCCCCTCTTGTTTTAACAAATGATGAAGTCGTTCATAATATTCTAAACGATGTCTTTCGAGGGCAGACAAATTTTTAATTAACACCTCCAAAAAAGAAATCTGTCGCTATTGAATATGGTAATGGCGTTCTTCTCAATATGTTTACTCTTCTATGCGATACATTTTTCCCAGCGGTGGGTAACTTGGTGAAGTTTTCGGCTGTAAGGATCTGCATTTTGTCTGTACGGAATGGATGATGACAAACGTTGACATTATATCCATACTTATTAACTGTCTCAGACCTCACTTTTTTACACATTTTGTAGCTGTAAATTATTTCGTTCACCGTTGAAACCGAACGTACCTTTTAGTTTTGTGCTCCTTGCTGCCCTCTGTTGCTGAAATAATATACTACATTGGAAAACAGTTATGGTGGCTGACCCATTGCGAAAGGCTCCAAGTAAGTCATATTTATATATCAATTACTGCAATATACAAGTCTTCTGACTCTCAAAGAAAAAAAAAGTATTGAGAATGGGCTATCTGCAAGGGTTGATTTCAACGTAAGAAACGAGATACTGTGACTATAATTGAGTTATTGTGACACTGATTGCCGTTGTCCAAAATTCTGGACGTCGGGAGTCAGTGGTATATTTTTTATTCAGTAAGCTGCAGGAAGGCTTTGATATAATGGCTGTTTGCAACCCACTACTCACTTATAAAGTTCTTTCAAGTAATGTCTCATTTCTCTTTTGCTTCAGAGCATAAAATATTACTAATAAATTATTTTAAGTGCATAATCCAATAATATTTTACGATATCTGTAACAAATGTGGTAATTCGCTATAATTCGGTTTTGGTTATAGATCATAAAAAGCTCTATGATGTAACAAATTCAGGTCACATCAAGCAGATCCTGCACTTCTTGGCTTCTTAGCAAAACGAGATGTTTCTTTTATCGATATGTCAGACAGTGAAAATAATCTTGAAAACATTCCAACTGCTGTTTGCCAAGTTTCAAAGATGTAATATGGAAAAATGACAGTAAAAGAAGATCTTTTGGTGACACAAATGAAATTCATGGTGATACACTGCAGGTAGCTTTATTTCACGATAATGATCTTAAAGATGAGGAAGAGCTAAATGAGCTACTTGTACATATAGACACCATATGTAATAGTGAACCATAGTATATCTGTCTCACTGGGAAAGAAGAAGTAAAGTATAGAAATCAACCTTGGTCATCTGCTTCTACACACTTTGAGAATCATTACTTCATTGACCATGAAATTCAAGAAGATCCTGTCTATTACTTTCTGAAATACGTAACTGAATAATGGGCAATGTTTTTGAGAAACACAAGTATATATACACTACACTCTAGTAATACAAATTTCAGACTATTAATCCAGATTAAATAAAAGTCTTCGTTGGTCTGCATATAGCGATAGGAAACTTAAAATTTCCTTAGTGAGAATGTATTCGGGCAAGTTTATTGGAATAGGTTTATTTTTGGATATTATGACTAGAGATAGACTTTAAATAGTTGCGCAATGCTCTGCATATTGTCAACACTTTGGGACGCCCTGCAGACAACAGACAAATTGTATAAATTTTAGCCTTTGCACAATGTCATCGTAAGAAGATGTCTAGAACTCTCCGTTGAAGAATTTCTATGGATTCACGAACAGATGGTTCCATGCACAGGTCAGTTTCAGTCAAGTAGTATATGAAAGGCAAAGGCAAGCCACGTCCTTAAGAAATTAATTTTTTTTTTTTTTTTTTGGCTGGTACAACTGGTGTTGCTTATGATTTCCTAATTTATCAGGTGAGTATTACTGAGGTTGATAAACAGAACAAGAAAATATTTATTTTAAGTGCATCTGTCGTTCTGCATTTGCGTGACAGAATAAAAAGTGAAGGAGACAAGCTTTATTATGACAATTACTTCTCTTCTTATCATCTTCTTCAAGTATTAAAAAAAAAAAAAAAGAAAAATTTTTGCTGCTGGAACAGTTCGAGTGAAAAGGTTTTTTTTTTCTTCTATTTAAGTAAATGACAGTGATATCAGAAAGAAAGAGAATTTCCTGACCAAGTTATCAGTAGAGATAATAATGTAGTGCTGACAAAGTGGCTTGATAACAGAACTGTGCTATTGGGTTCAAATTTTGTTGGGTCAGATGAGGAAGACCCTGTTGAGTAATGGGATAAATCATCGAGATCATATCTAAAAATCAGGAACTACGAAGTTGTTAAGCTACATAACCAAACAAAGGGTGGAGTAGACATCTTTGATGAGCTGTTTGGGCTGTATAGAATGTTTATTAGCTCCAGAAAGTGGACTCTAAGGATACTAATGCATGCTGTTGATTTTGCTGTAGCCAACAGCTGGTTAGAATATCGAAAACACTGTTTAGTATAAAAAATTCAAGATAACAAAGTACTCGACTTAATGTATTTTCGAACGAGTGTAACTTAAAGTACGGACAGACACAAAAAGGTAAAGAGATAGACCTAGCAGAGAAGGAGGCGAAAAATTGATCGAACTGCGAACCTGAGCAGATAGACGATCTCCATCAAATGTACAATTTAATGGTGTTAACCATCTGCCAATGGTAGATCACCGCAAAGATGGATGTAGATGTGAAAACACCTCATGTCAAAGGAAGTCAAAAATAATTTGTTCAAAATATAATGTTCACCTTTGCCTAAAAAAAGATGCAAATTTTTTCGTGGTTTTTAATATGAAATTAATCTTAATAAAACTGTCGTCTGTAATTGTTCAGCTTATTAATTGTTGTGTAAATCGTTATATCAATAGTTGACATTAATCGTAGCATGTGCGGATTCCTGTATTTTGCAGAAGTTCCACTTTTGGAAATATTTTTCGCAATAAATAATGTTGTAAAGTGTGTAACTATTGACTCTTATTACTCGTCCTCAACCATCTATGAGACCCAATGTCCTGATAATTGGACAATTTTTTATTTTTTAAACCAAGTATGCCAAATTTCAATTTTCCCAAATATACTATAAATAGGTCCATATAGACATCAAAAGTGCAAAGATATTGTTTTTCTATTTCCAAAATAATTCGGGACTGCAAGTTCAGATTGTCGTTTATACTTGTTCAATGTGTACACCGGAGAACGTGACAATAACCGTCGAAAGAGCGACAGTTCACTGAAGCCAGAAGTTATCTAAAGCTCCGACTGCACATGTTCACTCTGCAATTGCTCCGAAACAGTTCCTGGAGAGCCTGGACGTTGTCGTTTGCGGTCGACGTCGACAGACCTCCTTTCTGATCACCATCACTCGCATCTCTGAGACCTTGGTCAGATTGCTGCTACCACTTCACTACGACTGGACGAGACACTGCATTTGGTCCACACAAATCTAGAATTTCACCTTGAATGCGTGATCAATATAGACTATTGCCCACAAGACTCGTACAGTCTCGCGTACTTCACCTTTGGAGTATGTTTCCAATTGCTGCACCATTTCACTCGCATGCAGGAATGCATCTGTCGTGCGCAGCCAGCGTAAATGTGTCTGCAGAGAACTTGGAACATGTGCTTTCTTCCGACAATGCACCTCCCTGGTTACATGATGATCTTAGCTTGGGACGACATATGTAACGCACTTTCCGAAGTTCCAACGTAATTCGTTAAGTATTGCACGTACACGGGGGGCTTATTATTCGTGATTCCGGTACCAAATTCCCGATTGAAAGATGTGTCTGGATTTTGCATAGGACTATTGGGTGTATTTATGCACATAGCAACATTTCACTATCTTTGTTCGATCAATCGCTTCCGCCGTTGTGGACGAGAACTATGGCAGTTACGAAGGAATTCCAGTGATTTAGTATAGGATCCACTGCCTATTTTGTATGAATGGGTGGTATCTGTTCTTACGGGCATGTCAGAAAGAACGGACGCCACTAATTCACACAACTGTGTCGCGTCGATGAGCTTTTATTTCAGTGTGAAGGAACAATCAAGTTCGAATTTCTGCGGCGATCTCAAAGTAGCGAGCATGAATGACATGGATGGGAACTACGGACAGGTGGCGCTAGATAAGACCGTAGATCGACCGGAGGCGTACCGCGCAGTTGCTACAGACACTTTGTGAGGGTGGCGCTGTGGTTAATTAACTGCCCAGTAATCAAGAGGTTCGGGGTTCGAATCCCGATCCAGCATACATCTTCACTTAGCTACACAGGTGCCGCATAAACTTCCAATGCAGTTGACATCATGAGTTTTCTCCCTTTCCTTTCCCCTCCCCCCCCCCCCCCCCCCCCCGTCCCACCGTCAATTTACAGATCTCGCTCGCCTCCTTGCCCCGGCCTCGCGCCCGTTACGCGCTTGTCCTTTCAGACAGCTTGACAGTGTCTGCCTTAGGTACGGCCAGTTTACAGGATCAACCAGAACTGCGGAGACGAACTTTCAGAGGTGGCAGTACGGACCCTAACAAGACAAAATATATCTGTTCAAAGAGATTTCGGGATTGCAGTAGGTCGTCGTACACTTCATTCTCGATATTTCGACTGGACAACTGCCAGCCATCTTCAGGTGAGCCGAAAGAGAACTGACGAAGACGTTCGCCGCTCCGTCTTATACAGTGCGCTGATGGTACTGCCACGCATGCGATGAAGTCGCGGAGAGAGAAGGATCATACCGCCCAGCGGCAGCGCCCTCGCTGGTGGAACTGCAGTACTCAGCTGCTGTCGCTGTTGCCGCCGGCCGCAGCTATCAAAGCCTTGTGGCGTCTTCGTCTCGAGCAAATTTGGGAGATGACGGGAATCCATGCATTATTCAGTTGGTAACCACTGTCACGGTTCATTAGATTTTCCGCAATGCGTATTTCAATGGATTCTTTGATACGGAGTCACAAAAGGATGTTGTTGTGGCCAAAATCGAAGTTTTGTCTTACTCCATTGAATGTCCGTTGGAAATACAATGTTCCGCAACTGCAGATTTACTGGGTTGATGTTGATAAGTGCAGCGTTGATGTTCCGCACGACGCTCTTCCACTGTAGGCGTTGTCTGTCCTATACAGGCCATACCACATTGACACCGTATTTTATAAATCCCCGCCTTCCGCAGTAACAAATCATCCACCACCGATCCCAGCATATCCAAAATCTTAGAAGGTGGACGAGAAACCACTTTCACATTAAAACTATTAAGTAGTCTCGTCAGTTGAAGGAGGTATTTCCATCGAAGGAATAAAAGCCGCGTTCTCCTCTTTATCCACTTCCCGGTTCCTGGCTTTAGTTGAGAAAATCCTGTTAATTTGCAGGGTCGAGTATCCATTGTCTCTGAACACCGTCCTTAAATGTGCACGTTCCTTAGACAAATTCTCCGCATCCGACACCGCATGTGCCCTGTGCGCAAGGGTTTTAAGCAGACTCATGGTTTGGGATGGGCGATGACAACTTGAAGAATGCAATTACAAATCAGTGTCAGTATGCTTACGATAAACAGAATGTTCCACCAAGCCGTCACTATTCCAGGAATGGAAGTCAACCATCTTTCTCTAGTTCCATAATAAATGGAATACTCTCACGGATGGAGTTAAGATGGTGAAAACACTCCATTAACTCTTCATCTCTGTGGGGCACACTATGAAAGTATCATCGACGTGTCTCCAAAAAACAGTTGGTTTACAAACCGCTAATTCAAGTGCTCTTTCCCCAAAATCGCCCATACAAAAGTTAGCTACCAGAGGAGACAGAGGGTTGCCCATGGCGACACCGTCAGACTGTTCAAAATATTCCTAGTTAAACATAAAATAGGTAGAGGAAAGAGCGTGTCGAAACAAAGCAGTGATGTTCGATTCAAACTGTTGACCAATTAGCGTCAAGCAATCCGCAAGAGGTACTTTTGTGAAAAGGGAAACTACTTAAGTGAAGAGACCCAGTCTGTTGATAAAATCAGCAGAGTTCCATAAATTGTGTGAACATTTGCCAACCAATGGTCTCAGCTAAGAAGCTGGGTGTTTGGCTAAATCATATGTGGGTGCGTCAGTATTATTCACTATGGGTCGTCGGTGGGGAGACTTGCGTGCCTCAGCGATACAGATAGCCGTACCGTAGATGCAACCACAACGGAGGGGTATCTGTTGAGAGGCCAGACAAACTTGTGGTTCCTGAAGAGGGGCAGTAGCCTTTTCAGTAGTTGCAGGGGCAACAGTCTGGGTGACTGACTGATCTGGCCTTGTAACACTAACCAAAACACCCTTGCTGTGCTGGTACTGCAAACGGCTGAAATCAAGGGGAAACTACGGCCGTAATTTTTCCCGAGGGCCTGCAGGTTTACTGTATGGTTAAATAATGATGGCGTCCTCTTGGGTAAAATATTCCGAAGGGAAAATAGTCCCCCATTCGGATCTCCGGGTGGGGACTACTCAGGAGGACGTCGTTATCAGGAGAAAGAAAACTAGCGTTCTAGGGATCGGAGCGTGGAATGTCAGATCCCTTAATCGGGCAGGTAAGTTAGAAAATTTAAAAAGGGAAATGGATATGTTTAAGTTAGATATAGTGGGAATTAGTGAAGTTCGGTGGCAGGAGGAACAAGACTATTGGTCAGGCGAATACAGGGTTATAAATACAAATAGGGGTAATGCAGGAGTGGGTTTAATAATGAACAAAAAAATAGGAGTGCGGGTAAGCTACTACAAACAGTATAGTGAACGCAATATTGTGGTCAAAATAGACACAGTAGTACACGTTTATACGCCAACTAGCTCTGCAGATGACGAAGAAATTGAAGAAATGTATGATGAAATCAAAGAAATTATTCAGATAGTGAAGCGAGACGAAAATTTAATAGTCATGGGTGACTGGAATTCGGTAGTAGAAAACTGGAGAGAAGGAAACGTAGTAGGTAAATATGGATTGGGGGGAAGAAATGAAAGAGGAACCCGCCTGGTAGAATTTTGCACAGAGCACAACTTAATCATAGCTAACACTTGGTTCTAGAATCATAAAAGAAGGTTGTACACATGGAAGAAGCCTGGAGATACTGACAGGTTTCAGATAGATTATATAATGGTAAGACAGAGATTTAGGAACCAGGTTTTAAATTGTAAGACATTCCAGTGGCAGATGTCGACTCTGACCACAATCTATTGGTTATGAACTGTAGATTAAAACTGAAGAAACTCCAAAAAGGTGGGAACATAAGGAGATGGGACCTGGATAAACTGAAAGAACCAGAGGTTGTACAGCGTTTCAAGGAGAGCATAAGGGAACAATTGAAAGGAATGGGGGAAAGAAATACAGTAAAAGGAAAATGGGTAGCTTTGAGGGATGAAGTAGTGAAGGCAGCAGAGGATCAAGTAGGTAAAAAGACGAGGGCTGCTAGAAATCCTTGCGTAACAGAAGAGATAATGAATTTAATAGATGAAAGAAGAAAATACAAAAATGCTGTAAATCAGGCAGGCAAAAAAGAATAGAAACGTCTCAAAAATGAGATCGACAGGAAGTGCAAAATGGCTAAGCAGGGATAGCTAGAGGACAAATGTAAGTATGTAGAGGCCTATCTCACTAGGGGCAAGATAGATAATGCCCACAGGAAAATTAAACAGAGCTTTGGAGAAAAGAGAACCACTTGTATGAACATCAAGAGCTCAGATGGAAACCGAGTTCTAAGCAAAGAAGGGAAAGCAGGAAGATGGAAGGAGTATATAGAGGGTCTATGCAAGGGCGATGTACTTGAGGACAATATTATGGGAATGGAAGAGGATGTAGATGAAGATGAAATGGGAGATACGATACTGCGTGAAGAGTTTGACAGAGCACTGAAAGACCTGAGTCGAAACAAGGCCCCCGGAGTAGACAACATTCCATTGGAACTACTGACGGTCTTGGGAGAGCCAGTCCTGACAAAACTCTACCATTTGGTGAGCAAGATGTATGAAACAGGCGAAATACCCTCAGACTCCAAGAAGAATATAATACTTCCAATCCCAAAGAAAGCAGGTGTTGACAGATGTGGAAATTACCGAACTATCAGTTTAATAAGTCACAGCTGCAAAATACTAACGCGAATTCTTTACAGACGTATGGAAAAACTAGTTGAAGCCGACCTCGGATAAGATCAGTTTGGATTCCGTAGAAATATTGGTACACGTGAGGCAATACTGACCCTACGACTTATCTTAGAAGGTAGAAAAAGGAAAGGCGAACCTACGTTTCTAGCATTTGTAGACTTAGAGAAAGCGTTTGACAATGTAGGCTGGATACTCTCTTTCAAATTCTGAAGGTGGCAGGGGTAAAATACAAGGAGCGAAAGGCTGTTTACAATTTGTACAGAAACCAGATGGCAGTTATAAGAGTTGAGGGGTATGAAAGGGATGCAGTGGTTGTGAAGGGAGTGAGACAGGATTGTAGCCTCTCCCCGATATTATTCAATCTGTATATCGAGCAAGCAGTGAAGGAAACAAAAGAAAAATTCGGAGTAGGTATTATAATCCATGGAGAAGAAATAAAAACTTTGAGGTTCGCCGATGACATTGTAATTCTGTCAGAGACAGCAAAGGACTTGGAAGAGCAGTTGAATAGAATGGATAGTGTTTTGAAAGGAGGATATAGGATGAACATCAACATAAGCAAAACGAGGATCATGGAATGTAGTCGAATTAAGTCGGGTGATGCTGAAGGAATTAGATTAGGAAATGAGACACCTAAAGTAGTAGAGGAGTTTTGCTATTTGGGGAGCAAAATAACTGATGATGGTCGGAGTAGAGAGGATATAAAATGTAGAATGGCAATGGCAAGGAAAGAGTTTCTGAAGAAGAGAAATTTGTTAACATCGAGTATAGATTTAAGTGTCAGGAAGTCGTTTCTGAAAGTATTTGTATGGAGTGTAGCCATGTATGGAAGTGAAACATGGACGGTAAATATTTTGGACAAGAAGAGAATAGAAGCTTTTGAAATGTGGTGCCACAGAAGAATGCTGAAGATTATATGGGTAGATCACATAACTAATGAGGAGGTATTGAATAGGAGTGGGAGGAAGAGAAATTTGGGGCACGATTTGACTAGAAGAAGGGAACAGTTGGTAGGACACCTTCTGAGGCATAAAGGGATCACGAATTTAGTATTGGAGGGCAGCGTGGAGGGTAAAAATTGTAGAGGGAGACCAAGAGATGAATACACTAAGCAGATTCAGAAGTATGTAGGTAGCAGTAATTACTGGGAGATGAAAAAGCTTGCACAGGATAGAGTAGCATGGAGAGCTGCATCAAACCAGTCTCAGGACTGAAGACCACAACAACAACAATGGGCCGTAAAGGAAGACCTTCTTTATGAACTTAGGAAGAGCATACAGTATCGGTGGTATGCTGCCATGGGGTCTTAACCGCTTGATGGTCTCTGGAGCTAACGAGGAAGAGTTCAAAAGTGCACACGTCTTCGACTCGTGGAATGAAGTTTACGACGACCAGGTGCAATCCCGAAATCTCTTATAACTGTTGATTCGCCGGGAAAACTTCAAATTTTACAAAATATATCTGGTAAATATGGGCTCTAAAATACATATCATATAAACTATGAGCACTTTTTCATCTTTACCGTGAAACACACCTCTTCTACTGAGAGTTCGTTGCTTAAGGTATGTAGAGAAGTGTTAATAGGCCCAAAAGGAGAAAAATTATCCGGCAGGCGTGGCCCTTGAAGTGCAATTCTGACAAACTATGAGCACGTTTTCCTCTTCGCTGATGCGGAACACTTCTCTTCTACAGAACAAGTGCTCATAAGTCTTAAGACATACATTTTAGAACCTGTGTGTATTCGAAATTTTTTTCTTGTTTTGGTCCACACTACCTCCTTTCAAAATATGGGAAGCAATAACCTTGCAGTAAATGAGATGTGTTTCACATTATCGAAGACAAACAGGTGCTCATAGTTCTTAACTCTCTATCACATAGCGTTGGCATTTGACAACAAAATGTAAATTTACATGTACTTTTAAGGAAAGAATTACACTGTCGGACTGCTTGGAGCTAGACTGTGTTTAGCATCATTATGTTAGCGGAGACCGTTATAAATAGAAAATCTTCTGTGAAAGTCGAATTTATGTTAACACAAGCGAAAGCAGACGAAAGATTAAATTATTTCGGGCACTTAGATCACATCTAGTTAAATTTTAAACGTATGTAAAATGATGCTTAATGTCAGCACAGATATTTTTCCATCTCTCCGTAAATTAAAGATTAACAAGTAATCTACATTTTAGGTATTTTGCCGTGTGGTACCAAATCAAGATACTTTGGTATGAGTTGTCGACCTGGAAAAAGTGTTAGACAGTGTCAGAGTTGCAAGATGTTCGAAATTCTGAGAAAAATAGGGGTAAGCTATGGGGAATGACTGGAAATACATAAAATGTACAAGAACGAAGAGGAAGAAAGTTCCGACAATGTGCGTTTGGAGCACAGCATTGTATGGTTGTGAAATTGACTGTGGGAAAATAGGACAATAGGAGAAGAAGAGAGTCGAAGCATTTGAGAATTGGTGGTACAGAAGAATGTCGAAAATTCGATGTGCTGATAAGACAAGGAATGAAGAGATTCTCCCCAGAATCGTGAAGGAATGGAATACATACGAAAAATACCAACAAGAAGAAGGGGCACGATGGTAGGACTTATGTGAAGAAATAAGAGTATGACGTCCGTGGCAAAAGGGGGAGCTGTAGAGGGTAAAAACTGTAGAGGTAGATGGAGATCGAAATGCATCCAGCAAATAACTGGGAATATAAAGTACGTTGTGCATGTTATTTGGAGCTGTAGAGGTTGCTACAGGTGGGGAATTCGTGGCGGGTCGCATAATACCAGTAAGTAGAAGACTGACGATTAAATATAAATGGATTTTCGCACGCGATCAAGCACAGCTAGCTAACCACCGACCTGACCTCCAGCCTTGCTAAGGTTGTGCTTCCTCACCCGCGTGCCGTAAGATCTGCAGGCGCCAATCCTCGCTCCGCTCGTACTATGCGGCTTCCTGTCACCATCGATGCTGCTACACTAGAGCACAGTTGAGGGAAGATTCTATAATTTATTTACAGGAGCCATCTCTGTAACCTTACATCCTCCAATTAAATTTTTACATAATCGGAGAAAAACAAGAATTTTCTAATATAAAAATATAAAATCGCGATAGTTAATGATAATCCCCAAAATTTAGAAAAACAAGCTAAAAAATAAATCAAAAATCTAATATAAATATAAATGTTAAAAACAAAAAGTACAATGTCGAGGGCGCCCTCGTGATTCTTATTTATATTCATGAAGAATTAACAATTCAAAACACACTTAGTTATTTCATCATCGCCACTGACAGAAATGTTGTTTTGACATATCATGAACTATTTAAGCTAATCGATAAATTTTTTAAAATTTTACTATTGTGTTGGAATTTTCTTACCTGAAGCAATCCCTTAAACATTTAGCACACAACTAAAAGAAAAATCGCACATTAAAGCATTGCTAAAGATTCTTTAGATTAGAAACTTGTTCAGTTTATAAATTATATTTATAAAATATTCATATTATAATGATTTAGTTTTGCAGAAAACTCTGTTTTTGTGTTTTACCCTAAGGTAATAACTATATTTAGTGTATGAACTTGTTAATTTGATGAAACAACGGGAAATCAAACAATATAATGGTTATTAATTCAGTTTACTGAAAAATAATATGTAAACACACTTATTTTGTGAATTCTAAGAGCACATGGTTTACATTGGACAGTTTAAGGCGTGAGACGACAGCACTGATTAGCATATGAGGCCGCGCACACTCAAGACTTAATAACTGCGACACACTGCCAACTCGTCCTCTCTGCACAGCAATGAGGTACAGCGATGCAATACTCATAACCGCAATGCCTGCATGAGGTACCGTTGACTGGCTCGCCACCTGGTATTTCCAGCTGGTCGCGACGGAGGTGGTTGGACACGCCCAATGAAAACGTCAAGCCTCATAATGAAGTGGCCCTTTCACCGATCTCCTGAAAGCTCGTTCGCTAGCGGTGGTCCGCCCAACCGCGCACTGCCTGGCAGTTTCACTGTACCAGTTAAATGTAGGCCTCTCATCTAGTCTGCTTGTAACATGAAACAGAAACAATACGCCGTGCTTGTTACCAGCGTTCGCTAGCCGTTTCATTACGGCTGCTAACACCTGCTGCATGGCATACTATGTACGTGTCGCAAGTGCCGCACCTACTCATTCCTAAGCCAAATCACTGCACTCTGACATGACGGTCTGTACAAGTTGCTGTGTAACAACATACGTCCACAGCACACTGCTTTATAGCACAATTGCATAAATAAACAGTAAGCACTCCTTAGTATTGTTCATAGACAAACACAGACATGTAATTTTTTCCTGACAATATGTGATATTCACTGAATTTTTATCTCACAGTTTGTATACGTATATTTGTTGCATCGTAAAGCAGTCCCTCTCTTCAATGCAAACATAAGTAAACCTAATGTATGTTTACACTCTTATTTACTGATACTTATGGATATTACAAATAAACATAGTGTTTAATCCACTATTATTTCTTCTGTTTTTGTCTTTCTTGTATGTATCTTCCTTTGTTGTGACATTTAAAAACTTTTTCCTCATTACTAGGGATGTATCAAGAATGGTGTTCCACAGGGTTCCGTCTTGGGTCTCTTCTTGTTCATATATTACCTGTTTGCCACTCTGTTTTCATGAAGATGCAAAGCTAGTTGTTTTTCTTAATGATACAACTATAGTTATCACACCCACCAAACAAGAATCAGCTGAGGAAATTGTAAATAAAGTCTTCCAGAAAATTATTAATTGGTTCTCTGTAAATGGACTCTCACTAAATTGTGAGAAAATACAGTTTATACAAATCTGTACAATAAATGGCATGATTAATATAGACTATGAACAGAAGTCTGTTGCTATGGCAGAATATTCAAAATTTCTGGGTGTGTTCAATGGGAAAAGATGAACTTGGAAGAAACACATGGATGATCTGCAGAAACAGTAGGATCACCTACATATGCTACTATGGTTTTTGCAACTTTTGATCATAAAACATATCAGTCAATTAGCCTACTATACTTATTTTGATTCACTGCTTTCATATGGCATCATATTTTGCGACAATTCGTCATTAAGAGAGAAACTATTTATTGCGCGAAAGTGTGTAATTAGAGAAATAGCTGAAGCCCACCCAAGATCACCTTACAGACATTTATTTAACGAACACGGGATATTCACATAACCTTCGCAATACATAAATTCACATATGAAGTTTGTTATTAATAACCCATCCCAGTTCAAAAATAGCAGCGAAATGCATAGCTAGAACACTAGAAGAAAGGATGATCTTCGCCATTCTGGATTAAATCTCACTTTGGCCCAGAAAGGGGTAAATTATGTTCCCACAAAAATCTTTGATCATTTCTCAAATAGCATTAAAAGTCTTACAGATAGGCAACCAACATTTAGAAGCAAATAAAAATAATTTCTGAATGACAACTCCTTCTACTAAATAGGTGAGGTTTTAGATATGAAGTAATAATTGCAAAAAATATTAATTAATTATATTCTGTAAAGAAAACTTACATTAAAGTGACACATTCCACATCATTACGAAACGTCGTATTCATGATCTATGCAACAAGTATTAATGTATGTATGTACGTCTTTTTCCAATCTGACAGGAAGTAAGCGTGCTCGTTTCTTTTTGTTTTCACCTTTGATTGCTTGTGGTTTAAGATACATAGGTACAAGGTAAGTTCAGGATGTTTCTCCTTATACGTGGCAGTCGTGTGACCACTCCTAATTGTTTGCGGAACATTTTTATCTTCCTTCTGATAATTATAGTAGCCTTCTTTCTCTCTTGCTTTACAACTCGTGATCTTGTTTGTCTTATTGCAAATTTCATCTTGAAAATTTTCAGCTATTTCTCATCCTTCGGAATTCCATTGCCTCGGTTTGTGTTCATTGTTTACTTAAACAACTACTGGTTTTTCATGAGAAAAACCCAGTTCTTCTTTTTCCCGACCTGTTTTTCCATAAAACTGATTTACTATTTATCTTCCTACTTTACACAAATGTATCTCTTTTCTACTGAATACGTGTAACCTCATCTCCTCTCATTTCTCTGTAATATTTCTTCATGATTCTTCTTTGCATTACGTCAATACACCCATCATTTCTTCATATAATGATGGCACTGCGATTCATTCATGCAGTATTTTTCTTCGTTCATGCTTTAAAACTACAGGGTGACAACTATTGAACTATATGAAAAAAACCGTAAATTAGTTACAAACTACGGCGTGCACACACTTTATACAACATGTAAACGTCGCTATAGATATTCAGATTTAGGTTATGACATGTTTGATATGCCTGGCATCATTGGCGATGACGTGACGCAGGCGAATATCGAAACTCCGCATGACTCACTGAAGTGTCGGAATATCAATGGTGTCGATGATCTCCAGAATGGCTGTTTTCAGTTTAGCAACGGTCTTGACTTTATTGTTTTACATGTTGCCTTTAATATAGCTCCACAAAGAGGACTCGAGTTTGTTCAGATCCTGAGAATGTGGCGGTCGATCGAGGCCCATGCCAATGGCCTGTGGGTAGCCCAGAGCCAGAATGCGTTCCCCAAAGTGCTCCTCCAAGATATCAAGCACTCTTCTGCTTCGATGGAGTCGAGCTCCATCTTGCATGAATCAAATTGTGTCGAAATCAGTGTCACTTTGGATAATGTGGATGTAATCATCTTCCAAAACCTTCATGTGCCTATCAGTAGTCACCATGCCATCAAGGAATATCATACCGATTATTTGGTGACTGGATTGACCACACAGTCACCCATTGAGGGTGAAGAGACTTCTCGAGCGCGAAGTGCGGATTCTCAGTCCCCCAAACGCGCCAAATGTGCTTATTGACGAGCCCATCCAAATGAAAATGGATTTCGTCGCTAAACCAAGCCATGCAGGGACATAATAGTTCACATCATGCCCAGCGGCCAACCGTTCAGTTTGATCGTCCTATCGCAAACCATTCAGAAGTAATGACGATTTTATTCCACATAGTTCAATAACTGTCACCCTCTAGGTATGTGGCCATGTACGCATTTTGTATTTAACTTTATATGATAGAAAACACGCATCCACCTCCTTAGATTTTAAGTCCAACAGAATTGGGCTTTTAATATGTTTCATGTACTTGCCCGCAGTACCTTTTATTTTCTACATTCACTGACTACTGAACTGAATTTTTCTGTTCCTTTCTACAATACATCATTGCAAACATTACTTGCTATTTCACACACCTGACTTCAGGACTTGACCAATTATCATACTGTTAGCCAATCTAATTTTAATTGTAATACCTGGAAGAATTATCACGCTCGCCGTTGAGACGTGACCTATAGACACTACTGGCCATTAAAATTGCTACACCACGAAAATGACATGCTGCAGACGCGAAATTTAACCGACAGGAAGAAGATGCTGTGATATGCAAATGATTAGCTTTTCAGAGCATTCACACAAGGCTGGACCCGGTGGCAACACCTACAACGTGCTGACATGAGGAACGTTTCCAACCGATTTCTCATTCACAAACAGCAGTTGACCGGCGTTGCCCGGTAAAACGTTGTTGTGGTGCCTCGTGTAAGGAGGAGAAATTCGTACCATCACGTTTCCGACTTTGATAAAGGTCGGATCGCGATTGCGATACAAACAAGAAAAAGGTAATGACACTGAGTGCATGAATGACCAGTAGGCATATGCAGTCATAGTTAAAATTGTGATTCATATCTGGTCAAGTACATGTGCATTCAATATAATCTACTACTTCCACAGCACCTGCCAGCATTAATACTAAAATTTTAAATTATACGAAGGTAGTGATTGTATAAAATGGTTCACAGTCCAGCTATATTTAATTGCTAAGACTATGAATGAATACCTGTTATTTCATAATAATTTAGACACTTCTGATGTGCACTTTTTATCACAAAAATATGTGAAGATGTGATGGCAGATTGTAATGAGGAACTAAAAATATATAAGGGATATGTTTTACAGTTAGCATCGAATATGGAGAGATACAAGTCAATTAAAAAATTGCTGCAATTCATAATTCATCAAAACAAATATTGTAAATTGTTACTGCTTGCTGATATTTTCGAAAACTTCCATAGCCTCTGTCTTAAAACATATGAATTCACGACATTCTCATTACACTACCTCATCTGGATTAACATGGGATGCTCAACTGAAAACTGCTGGAGTTGAATTACATCTCATAACTAACATTGAACAGCTTCAGTGTATTGAAAAAGCATTATAGGGTGGTACTGTTCATTGGTCATGTAGACATGCCATTACCAACAAGAGGTTCGTGAATAGTTAAGACGATAAATTTAATGAATTTTACATTACATACATACTGATGTTAATATAGCCCAGCAAAATTAGTGTCGAGGTCCAGTGTGCCAGCCTTTCTGTGGATGATTTTTAAGGCAGTTTTGCAACTGCCTCTGCGAAAGCGGGCTGGTTCCCTTTATTCCGCCTCAGGTACACTATGCCAGCGACTGCAACGCAAATACTTTCTCTACGTACGCGTTCACCATAATTACTCTACCACGTAAACATTTGGAGTACACTCGTCTGGTGTGAGACGTGAGACCTTTCGGGTTCCCCGAGAGGGGGGGGGGGGGGGGGATCCACTGGGGGTCGAACCGCACAATAACCCCTGGATTCTGTGTGGGACGGCGGAGGGGTGAGTGGACTGCTGCAGCCTATTGTGGGGTTGTGAACCACTGCCGCTACGGCGAGAACGAAGCATCTCCGTAGTTTCTTGGTCCCCGGTTTAATACAGTACGATACAATAATATGGTTTACAGCTGGACAAAGGTGCAATATCTTCTTCCGTTCGATTTTTATGAGTTTCTCCAGAAAGTACTTTTTAATGTGAAAAAATGTAGCAGATGTTTCTGAGAAGATGCATTTTAATCTTCAATATCCTGGAACACCTCATAATTTTAAAATTACCTGCCAGACTGTGTTCTTCACCTTTCACAGGGAGCTGCTCTACCGACTGAGCTATCCAAGCATGTCTCACGACCTGCCCTCACAGAATTACTTCCGCCTGTACCTCATCTCCTACCTTTAAAATTTCACAGAAACTCTCCTGCTTATCATGCTGGACTAGCGCTCTTGGAAGAATGGATATTGCGCAATATGGCTTTGCACTTGATTGAGAGGTTGTTACCAGAATGAATTTTCACTCTGCAGTGGAGTGTGCACTGATTCGAAGCTACCTGGCAGATCAGAACTGTGAGCCGAATTGGGATTGGCAGGCTAGTGCTCTACTGACTGAGCCACCCAAGCACTACTAACGACCCGCCTTCACTGCTCTACTTCTCTAGTACTTGATATCCAACCTTACAATCTTGCGGCGAAGTGGTTTCGTCACAGTGAGGGTGACTGTTTCAAAAGTGAATTTTGTCTTTGAAGCGGAATGTGCACTTATTTGAAAGTTCCCGAAAGATTAACACTGTGTGCTGTTCCACAATTCGAACATGGGACCTTTGCCTTGACGACCTACCCTCACAGCTTTACTTCCACCAACGTCTCGTCTCCTATCTTCCAAACTTCAAAGAAGTTACTCTGATCACCTTGCTTCACTAACACTCTGCGAATATCTAATCTCTTTTCTCTATATTATACATGACTTCAAATTAAATATTTTCACATCTAAGTTGTTCCGTGATCCATGTCAAGTGCCGCAATGTTCATTCAACGATTAAGTATTTGTAAAAATACCTCAACAGCGCAATGTTTATATCAGTGTTACTTCCTCATCTTCTCAAACTTAATACATGAGCAACACACACAGTTGTGTCAGTCAATTGCTACAATGGCGTCTCCAGAGCTGAAATACGTAAATGGTGTTGGCATTTCGATATGAGAATGTGTCATTGATGGTTCACAGAACAAATGACGTAATCTAACGTTTTTACAAGTTTTCATTAATCATTCACATTGGCAAGCCACATTTCAGGGGAGAAGAAGGTAATGCATCATATTCTAAACTGGAAAAAAATCAATATTATTATTAGGCTTGTTGTGACTGAAAATTCGCAGTTTTTCACAAACACAACTTTTATTTATGTAAGTTTACCAGGATGATGACTCAACAACAAAAGGTAGGTAACTATAACGATGCCAGTAAGAGTCTCCTAATTGAGGCAAACAAAAGTTCTCTTCTAATTTTCCACAAAGTTTCGTGGTAACACATACACACACACTAGTAAAAGTCCAATTCAGAGACGAAGATGTAATCTTCAGCTTTCGAAGTCCACGAGGTCGGCATCTAGAGTGAACTGAACTTTGGGGCTGGTTCTAGTCACCAAATAGCTGTCTCCAGCCAATCAGGTTTTGGCGTAATGATACTTCCTGCAGGCCGTGGCTCGAGCTTCCCCTGCAAGAAGTAGTGTTTGGAATGTCTTTCCATTATCTTGTATGTAAATAGCCGGTGTTTACCATGGTGCTTTTGCTACGCCTTGGACATAGACAACCCCATCCTCTAAGGTGTAATATGGGTTGCGGGCCCTCAGGGGCTATCTTGGCTCCGGCATAACAAGGCTAATATTGTTTTCTGTTTGCATTCGAACGAGACGTACTCGAGGTTAACGACAAAACGACCTTTCGAGGAATGCTGAAATTATGACTGGCCAGAACTATGATGGCATGGCTCTTTGAAATATTTATAAACAGACCTTCCGATAATCAGCTATTAAGTAGTGCCAAAAATTTAATCAAAATATGCAACCTAAAAACACACAGTATAGTAAGAGAAAAACGCTTACACTTCATACTCCCTCAACAGACAGAGAGAACTTCTAAATACAAAATTTTTAAGTACAACGGTCTGGTGACAGTGGTGGAACATGACAGAGATAAAAAATACACGAAGGCAAAGCTGAAACAAGACAGACATGAAAAGTCAATATTTTGTAAAATACAATATTTCCCACCAAAATAAAATTTTTACGCAAAATAAGTAACGATCTATATAACAAGAACACATTCACAGGTCGCTTATCGTAATACACAAGCACAATTACAGATCTGAAAATTGCAAACAAACCTTTCACCTTGCACCAAATGTGGTATTTCTCAAAATACGTAAGATTTCTAATACAAAGGACATACGGTACTACCATCATAACTTAATTGTTCTGTGTATATTTAAAAAAATACACATTGCTTGCATATTGCTACTACTGATTTAATTTACAGTTTAAGCAGCAACTCTTAACTTTCGTAGTTCGATCGTTTAACCACACTTTCCAAGCGCAATTAACCCTGAAATTCAACATTTCTAAATTTAAGAGGTCTGTATTACTTATTAAAATACAGACAGTTCATTTACTAGTACTAATGAAATAAATTATACGTTAGTTTGACATCGATTGTGACATGGTATGCAACCTCTATGTTCCATATGAATACTGTTATGTCAGTGTTGTATTGTTCTTTGACTTGAGACATATGTAAATAACTGTTCTTATTCTGTAAATGCATGCAACCACAATTAATTTGTAAATGTCCTTTTTCAAAACTAACGCCTAAGATACTGGTAAAGGCATGCATATTCAAATACAGAGATACGAAAACAGGCAGAATATGGCGCTACGACCAGCAACAGCCATATAAGACGACAAGTGTCTGATGCAGTTGTTAGTCGTTCGCTGCTGCTAAAATGGCACGTTATCAAGTTTTATGTGAGTTTGGACATGGTGTTATAATCGGCGATAGGACACAGCATCTCCGAGGTAGCGATGAAGTGGGGTTTTTTCCGAGATAGCGATGAAGTGGGGATTTTCACAAGTGTGCCTTGAGTATCAGGAATCTGGTAAAACATCAAACCTCCGACATCGCTCCGGCCGGAAAAAGATCCTGCAAGAACGGGACCAACAACGACTGAGGAGAATCGTTCAACGTGTCAGAAGTGCAACGATTCCGCAAATTGCTGCAGATTTCAATGCTGGGCCATCAACAAGTGTCAGCGTGCGAACCATTCAACGAAACATTATCGATATGGGCTTTCGGAGCCGAAGGTCCACTCGTGCACCCCATACACGACATAAAACTTTAGTTTCGCTTGGGCCCAACAGCACCGACTTTGGACTGCTGATAACTGGAAACATGTTGCCTGGTTGGACGAGTCTTGTTTCAAATTGTATCAAGCGGATGGACGTGCAAGGGTGTGGAGACCACCTCATGAGTCCATGGTCCCTGCATGTCAGCAGTAGACTGTTCATGCTGGTAGAGGCTCTGTAATGGAATGGGGCGTGTGCAGTAGGAGTGAAATGGGTCCGATGACAGGCCTAGATACGACTCAGATAGATGACACGAACGTAAGCATCCAGTCGGATCACCTGCGTCCATTCATGTCTCTTGCGCATTCCGACGGACTTGAGCAATTCTAGCAGGGAAATGCGACACCCCGCACGCCCAGGATTTCTACAGAGTGGCTCCAGGAACACTATTCTGAGTTTAAACACTTCCGCTGGCTACTAAACTCATTAGACATGAACATTATTGAACATTTCTGGGATGACTTGTAACGTGCTGTTCAGAAGAGATTCCCACACCCATGTACTCTTAATGACTTATATACAGCCCTGCAGGTTCATGGTGTCATTTCCCTCCAGCACTACTTCAGACATCAGTCGAGTCCAGGCCACGTCGTGTTGCGGCACTTCTGCGTGCTCGCGGGGGCCCTTCAAGACAATAGGCAGGTGTACCAGTTTCTTTAGCTCTTTAGTGTAATAAATAACTGAATTATTATTTGTACAACTAATTCGTGCTTATAGACTGTAGCATAGTATAAAATGTAAAAGATGGATAGAAGTCTCTCCACAACGACAAGGGTTAGGTGGTCTGGAGCGAAGTGAGACGAGAAGTTTTTGTGTCAGATGTTGTCGGTGGCCAGCGTACAGTAAGCTAACATCACATATTTCGAATAGTTTTTCTTCACACTTCTGCGTGTTTCTTTTTTTGGTGTATAATTCGTACTGCGTATAAATCCCCACGTTCATATTTTACGAAGCAAAATCGGCTTTGCGTACAGCTTAAATTTAAATGTTTTCTCCCTCCTCCGTTTAACAAAAAAATTTAGAGCCTTTTCTTTGCCACCGAAAGGTATTGTTCTCTATGTTTACTTTGGTCTACGAAGGAGCTGTATTTTTGTTCTGGATTTTAATTAGCACAACAATCAGCGTTCGAAATTTACGGGATCGTCCGAGTTATTTCCTTTTTCTTCTAATGTTTCTACAATTTTGTAACATAATGTCGACATCAAATGGTTCAAATGACTCTAAGCACTATGGTACCTAACATCTGAGGTCATCAGTCCCCTAGACTTAGAACTACTTAAACCTAACTAACCTAAGGACATCACACACTTCCATGCACGAGGCAGGATTCGAACATGCGATCGTATCAGCAGCGCGGTTCCGGACTGAAGCACCTAGAACAGCCAGGCCACAGCGGCCGGCGAAATGTCTACATCATTCGACTGAAAATCCAACAAATGAATCACAGGTAGTGAACCAACCAACTATATGTAGGTGTTCAGGAGAAGCAGGTGTTTTCGATTGCACACCACGTTCTTTACATTTTATCTTTACAAAGTAGAAAACATTAATTAGAAACAGATTTAGAAAGTTGTATACAAGAGGAAGTCGTAAAATTGCGAAGTTTACCTTATGTAATCGTGTAGAGGAGCTGTTAATGGGTAATGCTGTAGACAAATTCGTAGTTCCTTGTCCTCCCCTAAAATGCTGTGTATAAAGCTAATCAATCATGTTTCGTACAAGAACTGCGTGCAAACCACATTTTATTATTTCGAGGGAAAAATAGACGGTGTCGCTTGTGCAGTTGGTGTATGCTATCACATTTTCGTATGCAACAATGCAAGTTATAAGTAACAGCGGATTACTGTTTTCGCAGCTTTATGTCTGTCTTCAGGAGCCTTAAAGCAAATTAGGTCCAGAAATTTTAAAAAATGACTTTTTAGTTGCAAACATTTTGCAGTATACGTAGTAAACTCTGGAAAAATGAGAAAAATTTTCTCTATTACATCCGAAATGTCTTCTTACCAGCTGCAGAAAATTATTAGGTCTACGACTTTGCTTCCGCAGTTTTGCAATAGACGGCAGTAGCGGCAAGTGGGGTTCAGGTGGTTGGTCATAGGTGTAAATACAATAACCTTAGGCATCTGTAAACAAAATGCCAGAAAAATATTAGTCGATTTGTGATTGCATTATAAGGTTATTCTCGATTAGGTAATTCAACTTACGTACCAATTTCGCGCCATTTGCGGGAAGTTTTAAAAATATTGTTCAAATGGCTCTGAGCACTATGGGACCTAACTTCTGTGGTCATCAGTCCCCTAGAAGTTAGAACTGCTTAAACACAATTAACCTAAGGACATCACACACATCCATGCCCCAGACAGGATTCGAACCTGCGACCGTAGCGGTCTCGCGGTTGCAGACTGCAGCGCCTACAACCGCGCGGCCACTTCGGCGGCGGGAAGTTTTAATTTTCTGCTTTAACATGAAGAAATCTGCAGCTGTGGCTCTTAAAATGCTGGGTAAGACCAGTGGTGAGGGAACTATTAGTGGAAGAACGTGCAGAGATTGTTTTCAACGCCTTAAGAACGGTGATTTTGATGTCAAAGACCGGCATAGCGGTGGAAGACAGAACGTTTTCGTAACTCCTGAAACAGACTAAGACAGTCACAGGACATCATCATCGAAAACAATTGATACCTTCGAGACCAACACTGAAACACAATCGGCCACAATACAGCGATAAGCACGTAAAGGTAATTTTGCAGCATGTGGAAACGTTGAAATAAGAAGTCCTATCCCTCCCGCCGTATTCTCCATACGTTGCTCTCTGACTACCACCTTTTTCCGTCAGTGGCATATAGCATACAGTCTGCCCGACCAGCACTTCCTGTCAAATGAACAAGAGCAAAATTGAATCGATTCATGAATCCCCTCAAAAGACGCGCGGTTCCTCCGGCACGGAATTCATATGCCATCCAAAAAATGGGAGAATGTAGTGGCCTGAAATGGGCAATACTATGAATCATATTTTTTTTGTAAGTTTTTCACAATAAACTTACAACAGTTTCGAGAAAAAACGGTGGAAGCTAAGTTGTAGACCTAGTAGTCATTGCGTTATCTACCGATGATTTAAAATCTTTGCCTGCCGGAGTGGCCGAGCGGTTCTAAGCGCTACAGTATGGAACCGCGCGACCGCTACGGTCGCAGGTTCGAATCCTGCCTCGGGCATGATTGGAAAATTGCGCAGGTCGCACCAGTGTTCAAGAAGGGTAGTAGGAGTATTCCATTTAACTACAGACCTATATCATTGACGTCGGTTTGCAGTAGGGTTTTGGAGCATATACTGTATTCAAACATTATGAATCACCTCGAAGGGAACGATCTTTTGACACGTAATCAGCATGGCTTCAGAAAACATCGCTCTTGTGAAACGCAGCTAGCTCTTTATTCGCACGAAGTAATGGCCGCTATCGACAGGGGATCTCAAGTTGATTCCGTATTTCTAGATTTCCGGAAAGCTTTTGACACCGTTCCTCACAAGCGACTTCTAATCAAGCTGCGGAGCTATGGGGTATCGTCTCAGTTGTGCGACTGGATTCGTGATTTCCTGTCAGGAAGGTCGCAGTTCGTAGTAATAGATGGCAAATCATCGAGTAAAACTGAAGTGATATCAGGTGTTCCCCAGGGAAGCGTCCTGGGACCTCTACTGTTCCTGATCTATATAAATGACCTGGGTGACAATCTGAGCAGTTCTCTTAGACTGTTCGCAGATGATTCTGTAATTTACCGTCTAGTAAGGTCATCCGAAGACCAGTATCAGCTGCAAAGCGATTTAGAAAAGATTGCTGTATGGTGTGTCAGGTGGCAGTTGACGCTAAATAACGAAAAGTGTGAGATGATCCACACGAGTTCCAAAAGAAATCCGTTGGAATTCGATTACTCGATAAATAGTACAATTCTCAAGGCTGTCAACTCAACTAAGTACCTGGGTGTTAAAATTACGAACAACTTCAGCTGGAAGGACCACATAGATAATATTGTCGGGAAGGCGAGCCAAAGGTTGCGTTTCATTGGCAGGACACTTAGAAGACCAGTATCAGCTGCAAAGCGATTTGGAAAAGATTGCTGTATGGTGTGTCAGGTGGCAGTTGACGCTAAATAACGAAAAGTGTGAGATGATCCACACGAGTTCCAAAAGAAATCCGTTGGAATTCGATTACTCGATAAATAGTACAATTCTCAAGGCTGTCAATTCAACTAAGTACCTGGGTGTTAAAATTACGAACAACTTCAGTTGGAAGGAGCACATAGATAATATTGTCGGGAAGGCGAGCCAAATGTTGCGTTTCATTGGCAGGACACTTAGAAGATGCAACAAGTCCACTAAAGAGACAGCTTACACTACACTCGTTCGTCCTCTGTTAGAATATTGCTGCGCGGTGTGGGATCCTTACCAGGTGGGATTGACGGAGAACATCGAGAGGGTGCAAAGAAGGGCATGATACACGAGTTGGGATGCAAGTCATTACAGCATAGACGTTTTTCGTCGCGGCGAGACCTTTTTACGAAATTTCAGTCACCAACTTTCTCTTCCGAATGCGAAAATATTTTGTTGAGCACAACCTACATAGGTAGGAATGATCATCAAAATAAAATAAGAGAAATCAGAGCTCGAACAGAAAGGTTTAGGTGTTCGTTTTTCCCGCTCGCTGTTCGGGAGTGGAATAGTAGAGAGATAGTATGATTGTGGTTCGATGAACCCTCTGCCAAGCACTTAAATGTGAATTGCAGAGTAGTCATGTAGATGTAGATGTAGATGTGTGATGACCTTAGCTTAATTAGGTTTAAGTAGTTCTAAGTTCTAGGGGACTGATGACCTCAGAAGTTAAGTCCCATAGTGCTCAGAGCCATTTGAACCCATTTTAAACTTAAAATCTTTAGAACAGGCTCTCACTTTTGATTAAGGAAGAACTAGGCCCAAGTTAATAAATTTTATTATAGTGTAGTTCCTCAGCACATGTTCACATTCCTTTGTACTCAAAAAATATACTGTACAATTTACGTTCATTACACTCTTTATCATTTAGCAAACAAATTTTGAAATAAATACGATCACTATCAAATTCTCTTTAAACTATTTCAGTAACACCCAAAATTTAAGCAAAAGCTTTCGAAGTGAACTCAGAAAAAAATCGCCTCACAACCAGGCTAAAGTTTACCTTTACCTTAAATAAAATATACTAAAAAACCCAACGTTAAAAAGACACAAGCATAATTGCATTTAAAAAACGTTTACCCAATTAATAAAATTATTGAACGTTCAGCATTATCTTAGCAAACCTTGATCAAAGCAAAATTTCTGCAAGCTTAATTACCACACATTTAAGCATAAGCTGTTGTTGTTGTGGTCTTCAGTCCTGAGACTGGTTTGATGCAGCTCTCCATGCTAGCCTATCCTGTGCAAGCTTCTTCATCTCCCAGTACTTAACTGCAACCTACATCCTTCTCAATAAGCTACTCAGACAATTATAGTGATAAATTACAGGAAGAAAATACAATTTAGAATTTTACAGTCCTGCTCTGGACACATGCTCTTCTTGGGGACCCACACGACCCGCTTACTCCTCCGGGACAAGGTATATAAACATTGAAACCAGAACAAGAAAGCCTTCTAGAACACACAGAAATCTGTTATTAGAAACATTTCTACCCAGGCACGTCCCGGCTTAGTCTAATATTAATTAACGACAAGTAATGAGGAGCACCAGTATCATAATCTGAATCTGAACTGAGAAAGTTTTTTACGACGAACGAGCATGCGCAATTCTTTTTTTACGCGATAACCACAGTTGTGGTTGGAATGATGCTCACTAGAAATATTATCGGTAAGACTGAAACTCAAGCTGATGGAAACGGAGCCCCATAACCAACGTCTGAGGGCCGGAGAGCAGATCAACCTCCGGTGTTAACACCAAGGCAGTCCAGCCATCACTCGCCTCTCTCGCACACTGTGCTGCAGCCGCAGCGCACGACAGTTTCACCTCCTGGTCTACATCTACATTTACATCTACATCCATACTCCGCAAGCCACCTGACGGTGTGTGGCGGAGGGTACCCTGAGTACCTCTATCGGTTCTCCCTTCTATTCCAGTCTCGTATTGTACGTGGAAAGAAGGATTGTCGGTATGCTTCTGTGTGGGCTCTAATCTCTCTGATTTTATCCTCATGGTCTCTTCGCGAGATATAAGTAGGAGGGAGCAATATACTGTTTGAATCTTCAGTGAAGATATGTTCTCGAAACTTTAACAAAAGCCCGTACCGAGCTACTGAGCGTCTCTCCTGCAGAGTCTTCCACTGGAGTTTATCTATCATCTCCGTAACGCTTTCGCGATTACTAAGTGATCCTGTAACGAAGCGCGCTGCTCTCCGTTGGATCTTCTCTATCTCTTCTATCAACCCTATCTGGTGCGGATCCCACACTGCTGAGCAGTATTCAGGCAGTGGGCGAACAAGCGTACTGTAACCTACTTCCTTTGTTGTCGGATTGCATTTCCTTAGGATTCTTCCAATGAATCTCAGTCTGGCATCTGCTTTACCGACGATCAACTTTATATGATCATTCCATTTTATTTCCATGTCGCTCAGTTACGTCAGCCCTCTGCTTGTTTTTTTTTATTTTTTTTATTGAATTTTGATTCCCCCCGAAGGGGGCGGGCTGTCAGGAGCTTAGTACGCTGTTCTGCAGCCTACAGACTTTTTAAAACGTAAGAAGAAGATAAGAAACAATAAAAGCAACCGATAAAACGGTGACTTAAATCGTAAAACGGCGGAAAATTGTGGAAAGTTACAACATAAAGCAAAGGGTTGGCAATGCTAATAAAATACACAGGAAGCAGACAGGTAATATAGTAGAAAGACAATTAAAAAACATGGCGACAGTCTGATTTCTGTTCGCAAGAGATAAAAATCACACCCAACGACACTGTGATGTCCGTTCGCAACACTTCGGAAAAGACACACAATACTGAACACCCACTGTAAACACTTCACTAAAATGTCGGCACAAAGATGACACACCATAGCCGAGGGCTGATTGGGGGGGGGGGGGGGGGGGGACAAGGAGGGAGGAGAGGAAAAACGAAAGCGGAAAGGGGGTGGGGCGCAACCAAAGGGGCCCCCTGCTTGCCTCGGACATGCGCTATATACCCAGCCACTGCGAGACGAAATCGATACTGGCTAGCTTACATAGTCTTTGAACCAGAGGAGATAGGTTCTATTACCTCGATGTGAACACATCACTTTTGTTGGACTCTTGGCCTGGACAAAACACCTCTGTCTTTAGGAGGAAGACGACGTATAGTTAATATAATTCAGATTCTGCTGAGAACTAATAGTGTTATTCAGCCCCTCGATAAAGAAATGTTTCGATAATGTAAGGCATTTTTCAGAAAATTGTCGTGAAACATAACTAACAATAGCTCTGTGGTATTTCAGGTTCATCAGCGGAACAATATGGCCAAAACTCCAGCCATGTGTGCGTTGTCCGCAGGCATCGTCAAAGTAAAGCTGATCTCCATCCGAACAGGGCTTGAATGCCCAAGGTTGCCTACATGATCACGTTGTAGGAATGTTATCCCGTATGCCTGATACACAGTGCAATATGCAGGACAACGGCCACGACCATTTCTTTCTCCATTCTAATTCTGTCTAAATAAAACTAATTATTACTGTGAATGAATTAATGTTTCTTATGTCGGGTGTGCCTTGTTTGTTTTCGTCATCCAACTGACCATCCGAATTTTTGTGACTCCTACAGAGGATAAATAAGGAACTGTTTCATTGTTAGTAAAATAAACGTTATTCAGAAATTATCATACGAACTGTGCTGTACGTATTGTTATGATTTTTTCCTGTCAAGAAATTAAACTTCCGATTAATCAAATTAGTCTGTAATGAAACATCACACTCTGCCCTGATTCACTTTCCTCTGCTAGTCACTTGTGGAACAATTACATCTTCTCAGCGCTGTGTCTGCTTATTCGCTAAATTGCATGCTAGGCAGGAAGGGCTGTACAAGTCATTGTTATAAGTGGTTCTTCGTGCCGCAAAACAGAGTAACTTCAACATTAAAAATAAATACTTGCAGTTCGCCTTACCAGCGAAAATTTTCATAGCGCATTTCTTTCGGTATATTCTTCCTGTGGAAAACATTTCCGGACACGTTTCGCCATGTCGGATTGGAATTCTCCCTTGTAAGCTTTGAAACTCGCTACAAAAAATATTTCTCTATCAATCACATTATGCATTAACTACGACAATTTCAGATCTACTCGAAAATGACCTGATGTAATAAAGTTATTATTCGCAACTGGGCCTGCTTTTCATCAATAATAATAAAACCTATTACGTTCAGATCGACGTTTTTTTTATTTCGTTAGTATTTATTTGCGATTTTAAATACAAAATTTACGATAATGATAAAGCAAAAGCTAATTTAGAGGAAGAGCAAATACGACTTCATTTAAACAGTAAAATGCATTTTTTTAACATCGTCAGAATTTGGTTTTGTTCACTGTCATTTCATTCAAACTACGCATGCCAATTAGTTATATATGAAGGAAGAGCTGTCAAGCTCAACAGTATGTGGCCTCGACGTCTGAAGAAATGGGACAACTAGAAGAGTGACGTCAGCAAGCGCCAGCGGCCGAACCGCACCTGCATTCAAAACTCACATGACGTCACTCTTCCGCCCACGTGAACAAAGTGCTATGTGGGGTACGTAATAGCACGTGACATCATAGCTCTTACATGCTGCAACAACTGTCACCAGCGAGTTACCATTTGACAACATTCCAGTACTTCTCAATTCTGCGTTTGAACAGAGTCACGCTTTCAGTAACATATGATAAATTTATGGACTTAATTGGATATCCTCTCATTGACAGACTAACTTCTCGCCTGGCAACGGACATGTTCGTTGCGTCTGCGATGCAGTGTAAGTGACAAAGCAGTTTGACACCTGTCAGTGGTGTGTCATTGTTTGTTTCAGACAGTCGCCGCAGCTATGGATTACTTTCGAGAAAAGACAACAAAAGCAGAAATTCGTAAAGTGCTTAATATCCATTCGAGACGTAGCAGTTGATTCCTTTCAGGCGACGCTATTTCGGCGTCGCAGCCTTTATTTTAAGGTTCTGAGCTACGCCTGTCTCTGAAAAGCGCAGAAACTCGGAAGTTTCGCAGTCAACAAGAAAACATCTGACGCACGGCGGAACTTTTCCTCTCTCTTGTCTCGGGTTAGAGAGTCAGAAACTTGTTACTTTGCCCGCTCTGCTAAGGATGTAGTTCTTTGCTGTAACTGGTGCGGCAACGATAAAGATGATTCCGCCGCTCTTTCCTAGAGTTACTTCCGTTTTGACCGTTTTCGAGCCTCACACGTGGTGGGCGTGTAGGTTTATTGTTTCCTCTGCGTGATGCTGCTACTCTCACGAAACTTTCACTACTGCTGAGGAGGGAGGGTACGTCGGATACACTGTGTTAGAGGATCAAAATTTATTTAAATACAAGCTTTTCAATCAAACACTTTTTTAAATCGGATTAAAAGTGTACAGTTACTAACGGAGAAACCCGGCGTTACCCAGGTATTTATTATCAGCTGTGCCCTTACCACGCAACGTCTGGCTTTGTCCTTACTGTATGTGATGTCGTACCTCCTGAACTATATCCTGTACAATGATATATTTTATAGGAGCTTTCAGCGGCATTCGGCAAAATGTGCTTCGAATGAAGTGAGTAGCAACAAAATAATAAATCTAAACGTCATGCGTAATGTGGCAGTTTTTCACACATCGCACTGTTTATGACGTCAAATCTCCTAAACTCTGTTTCGTACAGCGATATAATATTTTAAGTACAGTCAGCAGAATTTGTGGACACTACCTGCAAAATTTATTGTGAAAAAAGTAAGTAACAAAACAGTAATAAATTTAAGCATCATACATCAAGCGATATTTTTTCACGGATCTCATTGTTTATGACATTATATCTTCTGATTTACGTGTTTTACAATGACATAATTTTGTACATACATTCCATGGTATATGTGCATACTGCGTGTAAAATGTGTCTTGCATACAGTTAGTAGTAAAGAATTAATCAATTATAACTCCATGCCTGATGCGGTACTTTTACTGCATGAACATTGGTAAAGTAGTAAGCAATGAACATTTCTTCTTTCATTGTTTTGTACAAGAAATTTTTGTAAGGGTTTGAAATTATGCAAGCCGCTAAGTACCTCATTCTTAAATATTGGACGAATAAAGTCTGCGTCAAGGGCAACGCTTCTCTTCCCCCCCCCCCCCTCCCGTTTCGCAGGTAGGTGGTTCTTACCCGCACGGTGATTGTCACCTGACCTTAAGGTATGTGTGTACCATGTTACGTTGAGATCAATCCAGTGGCTTGGGAAGAGATGCGGAAAACAACACACACACACACACACACACACAGTATGTATGGATTACTACTACTACTCCTTTACTTGTTGGCACTGTCGAAAATATGAATTAAATCAACTTTTTACTAACAAATACACTGAAACGTCCCCTTTGAACAACTTATACACGACTGTGCTTAAACTGACACACAGTAATTTTAGCGCAACGCAATTTGACTTTCAAAAATCCCAACAAAAGAATGTCCCTGACTAACATTAACCTATACGTTTCACAAATCACTTACCTCACAAAAATCTTCGTTACTCGAACTACTGCAATACAGTGAGCGCCACTACTGCCAGCTAACTAAAAGATTCAAACTACGGAAGTCACTGACTACTGATAGGCACAGTTAGCAAATGATAGATTTTAATAGAGAACAAACAATGTATTTACCTTAATAGTCGTAATATATATATATATCAGTTCATGACACCAATTCTTATAAATTTCAAAACTCCGCCATCTCTCTCTCCCCACGTCCACCACTGCTGGCGGCTCACCTCCAACTGCGCAACGCTACGCGCTGTTAGCATCCAGCTGCCGCTGCCCAACACAACAATGGCGAGTATTACAACAATGCCAACCAGCCACAGACTGCAGACGGCACAGCCAGTGATTTTTCATACAGAGCGCTATGTGGCGGCGGCGTTACCAATAAAAAAACTTAAACAGCCTACTTACATACCCCCCATGCTCCCCACAAAAAAATTTACAAATTGTTTTGGGCAGTGGTCAATACAGATTTGAAATTTTTTTCATAATTACAATAACAAAGAAATGAAATGCACACACTTATCGATACAATGTTGGTCAAAAGCTAAAATTTTCTCACAGTCCATAAAGACAGTCCTGATCATTCATCAAAGTAAAATTGCAGTGTTTTTCTCAAAGTCTGAGTAGTAAAAGAAAATGCACACGGAAGTAGTGGATTTCCATGCAGTCTTGAAGAAGTAGTGTTGTCCTTCCAATGAAAGACAGTGCTGACTTTTGACATGCACACAGATAATGGGCCACAGCAGAGTCAGTCGACATTGAAGACTATCGGTAGGTAGGCCATCACAGAGCAGACCCACTGTAGTCCTGGTAGAGATTACTATTGGTGGGCCACCAGAGGTGCAGACCCACTGCAGTCCTTGTAGAAATAATGGTATTGGTGGGTCATCAATGGTGTAGACCCACTGTAGTCCTTGTAGAGATGGCCAGCAGCCATCTGTTTGACTGTGCAGGCGCACAATCAGCATTGAAGAGTCTTGCGGATAATATAGAAAGTCTATAACCACCACTTGTGCACTCACAAAAATTGTTTTTGAAATGTCCTTACAACCAGCAATGCTGTTATCCAGTCCCTTACTGAATTGTTAACACATGTGCAAACACTATCAGTCCCTACTTCTTACATATTGTCCATATACTATGACCAACAGACATGTGTGCAGTGAAATGTAATTTACAAGTTACTTAATTTGATGAACTGGTGTCAATTACAATTTTATAACATAAGAATACAATAACAAAGGTACAAAATACATCTTTAAAGAACATAACACTACAGATAACATTTGCAGTAGTACAGGCTTTACAAAAGAATCGAAATAGCAAATACATCAGTGTTACAAAAATTACGACATAAGTACATACATAAAAAATCAGAATAACTTTTGAAACATCAACTTCACACACGAGCATTAGAACAAAACAGCATAAATAATGTTTAAACATCTTTACAAAGTAAATAGCATGTTATTAATGCAAATTATATTTGAGGATAACAGTATTCCTCATCATAGTGATTGTAGCTTAGTATTAGAACAGAAAAAATTCCATGAAACAGTACACAGAAACAGGAAGAAAATAAATACACAAGGGTACACAAACACATAGTGGGATAACACAAAAGGAAAGGACAGGGTTTGTTTTCAGGGTAACATTTGGTACTGGAGTCCAACCCAAAACTTCATTCCATAGATCGCCCCTCTTATTTCAACATTTACTCCAGCCAAAAAAAAAAAAATCCTATCCAAGCATGCTTTCTGTATTCTGTTCTCATCCTCTTTCAAAAATAGTTTTCCTCCACCGTACACTACTTTTTTGGCCAAACCATTTTCTTATAGCTTCTCAATGCTTTTCTTCCAATTCATCATAGTTAGTTTCTTATATAGACTACCCCCTCTTAAGCTAACTTAAAGCTACTGAGCTCAGATGCTAAACTAACGGACGAGGAAATGCAGCAGCACAAAACAATTAATACAAACAGCAATAACAAAAAAAATAGAAATTGGCAAAGCAAGCAGCAGTAAATGTAATAACTTATATCTAAACATGACAAACCCACAAGCAGAAAAAAATATTACAGTAAAAATGTTTAATACCTATGTCACATCTTAACACTAGAGTGATGCATCCCGAGAACATACGCTAGCAGATAAGTTACCAAATCGTAAAAAAAATTATTTTTGCAGTTCCTGTCAAGGGAAATGTCTTTTTGAGCTCCTTCGTTTTTTTTAAGTGCACCATAAAGTTATTATTTACTGGATCTGTAGGCATAAAATATTTATATTAGTACATCCATTAAATTTTATAGTAACCAATGCTGCAGTGCAGCTATCAACTAGATATTAAACAAAATAGGCAAAGCAAGGCGTGAAACGTCATTCGCTAGCCATATGGCGTTTCATAGTGCAGTAAACAATCTTTCAACTAGCAAGACAATAGCCATGAAATGTTTCTCATCGTTTCATTACGCATTTTAGTAAATATCATAAATTAAGAACTCTACAGTGTAATCATGTTTTCAAGATTGAGGGTGTCGTATTTACGATGATTTCTACAAAGGAATGTCAATAGCGAGGATAATGCCCTTTTTTTCTCCACCTAATGGCTTTCTTTTGTCAGACGACTACTTCTCAGCTGGGCGCCCAAAACGCATTACATCAAGGTCACTTACCTTTCTTACTGAAAAAATTTACGACAGCAGTTTCCGCAACAGTGACAGTCTCTTATAAAAATATTTTCACAGGTTGAGAATTTGCGTTATAAATGTGTAGAAAATAAAATCCTATAAATATAAGAGTGTCCAAAAAATTTTCGTCGGCATTGTAATACATTCACGCATTTACATACATTTCATAACTCTTAAAGTACGATTCTTGGTTTCCAACCACCTTTTTCACAAACCAGAGTCCCTAACCACTACTCATTATTCCTTACCTTATTCGTCGACACTTCTTCAATATTTCGTCATAACAGATACGTAGCATATTCAAATAACTGATATAGCATCAGCTTATTGATCATAAACATACCGCAACAGCATAATACACATAGTCATCGTAATAATAACATCATAACACCTCAGTCAACTCTCAAAATCGTCGTAGTTTCCTCCAATAATTTCAAAACCTAAAAAAAAATTCTCTGCTCATGTAAAGTGTCATCTGCCTCAAACGTACTTTAAAAATCATGATCCCATACCAAATACATCATTCAAAGCTCTTATAGTATTACAATGGTTCTGAAAAATATAAACAGTTCACAAAGTACAGACAAAATACAATTCGTAAGTGTGAAGTTATCCAACTGTGTAATTATGTAAACATCTGTCACTGATGTAGTATAATAAATGTTTGTTTCTCTCACTTAAATGATCAGATAGCTGTGTAATTTATGTGTTAGTGAAATATGGTACCGCTGTGTAAAGTTGTATAAGCAAATACCATATTAGCTAGGGCTCCTTGTGCTTGCCACACACATGGTATACAAAGTAAGCGTGTACCCCCCTGAGGATTAATGTAATTATATCCTCAGATGTTACAGATTACAGCAATGGAATGAAATGTATCACGGAAAACCTTTGTATCATTGTATTTCAAATATCTTTAAAAATAAATGTTTTAAGTACAAAATTAGTCACTCAAATACGCGTACTGTAGCGCTAAACTGTGCGTCGTGTTGTAAGATAATCTCTGTGGAAGTGTCGTAGTTATCGTCCTCCGAAAGCTAAGTTCTACAGAAGTCAATGTACTTACCTCATGATAAACAAAAGTGAAACGCTTTGCGTATAGATATCGTAGTTACTGCGCTTATTGCCGTGATGAAGTAAGTACTGTACTGTAACGTATTGTTGTGCTACAGAAAAGGCTGTCTCGTTGTAGCTATACCACAAAGTTACTACTAAAACATGTTTTCCTTTCCAGAAGAATTCAGAAAACTGCGCAGATATAAAACAGAAACACCGCAAAACAACATTGTAAATTGTTACTTATTAGTAGCGTCGTGATAAAATCGTGTAGCTGTCATATAAACTAACAACTGTGTCATCTGGTATCTCTCAGAAAGTACTTTAAATCCAGAATGTATTTTCAAGTAAACCAAAATGTTGCATTAAAATCTCATTAGCAGTACTGGTAAATGTTCTAAGTATGTAAGCCTTATAGTCGTTACGTAATCGTGCAACTAACAAGCAAGAATGTACACGCACAATAACACTGTTACGTCTGTTCACTATAAGAATGCATTCGTAATTTCTGTTTAAATAAGATCTCTTGGTTCTTGACTGGATATTTAACTTCAAACATGGTTGCATGTTAACCGATTCTAAGTCTGACAAATTGTACTAGAAATGTGAAGTGAAATGTTTTATGGCAAAGACAAACTTAAAAAGCAGATTATCTCTTAATAAACGGTTTTACATGTAAAATGTGGTGTAAACCTTTACTCTTCCTAGTACGCAGACTGTCAACTGAAAAGTAATTATCATGTGGTTACGTCGGTAAGAAACACTGGAATTTTGCTCAAGGTTAGCTTATATTATTTTTCTCTGAGCCCGCCGGCGCACGCGGCTGCCTGCGGTGGGAGTCATTGTCTGTTTCTTTGTTGGCGCGCGTCGTTATTGGGATTAGGAGACCTAACTTCTACAAATTCACCTTGCCGAGAGGGCCCAGCTCTGTTTGAATCCCGCCAGTTCTGATGCAATTCAGGTCTGTCGTTACGATCATATCGTCTGTCGTCATGACGGTAATTTCTATAGTTTCTTTCTTGTCGGTCACGTGGTGGAGAATTTCTCCCTGAATCGTAACTGCGCGCTGGACCGTTGCGTCTTAAGTTATTCCGTCTCCCTTGATAATAATTATTTTGGTTTCCATATTGTCTGTTTCTCTGATTGTCTCTGTGATAGTCATTACCACGGAGAGGTGATCTATCCCTGTAATAATTATTACTCCGCCAGTGGTTGTCATATGGGTGGTGTCTGTTTTGGTCACGATTTGCGTTGTAAGAATAGACATGTCGTGTCCAGTTATTGTTTCTGTCGTCACGGAATTGTGACGGATGTGAACTGTAGTGATTGTTTTCCTGTTTTCACATCCCGCGACTGTCTGTGTCAATTTCTAATTCTTGTAAGAGTCCCTGAAAAGCTTCAGTGTCGTCTTTGCAACGCCCTGCCAAAATAATATTCCTTAAATGTTCAGGCAATTTCATTATGCAAATGCGGATGAATTCTGAAGGGCTATATGGGTTTGAAAGATATTGGTTCTTATGCAACATGTCTTCAAAATATTTGACAATACTGGAAAATTCAGATTGTTAAAGTGTTTCATCATCATTATTCCATGTTTTACTCGGTCTTGTGTAGCTTGAGACCAATATGCTGAGAGGAAAGCATGATAAAATTCTCCTTCACTGTGACAATCGTGAAAGACCGATCGCATTCTTACAGCTGGTTCATTCTCCAAGCAGCCACACATAAATTCTAATCTGTGTTCTAATGACCAGTTGGGAGGAAAACAATGAGAGAATTGATGAAGCCACGCTTGTGGATGAATGTCGTTGCCAGAATTCTTAAATGTTTTGAATTTATGTGTAGTAATGAAGAGCTTATAGTCAAAATGATCATGTCGGCGAGTCGCAAGTCGGTCATTGTTGCGTCGTTTCGGCGGTTCCATCTCAAAATTCTGTGTACCTTGCCAATTTCTTTCATAATTTCCGAAGTGCCCTGTGTTATTATTTTGTGGCTGATCCGTATTTCTATGTCCATCTTCACGTATTGGAGCGCGAGTGTCCTCTGAAATACGTAATTGTTGTATTACCTGTGTCAGCTGATCTTGTACTTCCCGGATTTCTCTTTGGTGTTGCGTACTAATTTGATTCAGACTTTGTTTGAATTTACTAATTTGTTCGCACTCTTCTGTGTCATTAAAGACTACTGGTTTTGTGTCATTCTAATTATCATCTACCTTCGTAGATAAATTAGTGAACTGATCCGAAAGTTCAGCTACTTTCTCCGATAGTGAACATATTTCCTCAGTGTGTTTTTCTGAACCAAGTTTCAGAGTGTCTATTTGTGTTGAAATCGAATTTACTGTGTCCTTTAAGTTTTCCTGAGTTCTTGCAAGTTGCGTAACCGAATCGGTGGATGCAACTGAGTCCATTTTAGCTTGCAAGGTGTCGTGATTTTCACGAACAACAGTTTGCAATTCTTTTATGTCTGCTTCGTGATTCTGTAATGCGTTCTCATGCCGCGAAAAAATAGGTTGAAAATGCTCACAAATTTGTGTTTTTACGTCATTACAGATTTTTTGACATTTCGATTCAATGTTATGTAACTCAGTAGTTAAATCTTCACGTGTTTGCTCAAGTGTGGTGTCTAACTTCCGAAGATTTTGTTCCATTGTGTCTAACTGTTGCTGTGTTTGTCTCTGATTTTGTTCCATTATGTCTAAATTTTGAAGATTTTGTCCCATTTGTTTCTGATTTTGTTCAAGCGTTGTGTCTAACTTTTGTAGCCTTTGTCCCATTTGTTGCATTAACTGTAATAACAGTGCACTGTTGTCTGAAACATGTTCCTTAGTGCTTTTCGGCAGTGTATTTGAACCGGCAATATTCGCATTTTGAAAAGCAGAAAATGTATCTTGATTTATTTGAGAAAACGGTGAGGACCCAAAATCTGAATCTACAGTATTTGCAAGATTGTGTCCTGTCAATTTGGAATCCTGAGGCGAGCTGTTGCCGACCGATCGATCGATAATGCGTCCCTGTTCACTAATTGTTTCACTGCCTACACCATTATTTGCAGCCCGCTCCATTTCCCTATGAGCTATTACCAAATTACTACTTTGAACGTTAGTGAATTCATTACATGGTGACGCTAACACATTGTTTTCGTCTTCACTGTCATTTCTCAGTTTACTTTGGAGCCTAGTGTTACGTTTTTCACACACCATTATTGTCACAATTTTTCACATGACAAGACAGAAAAACACAATTTGAAGAACAAAAATAAGAGAACACATTAACATAGCACTGAAAATAATAACTAGTTAATTGCAAGCACAGCTGCGAAATACTTGGTGCAAATTTACATGCATGCCACAACTGTTTTACTGTACAACAATGAAAGACTACAACTACAAAGGAGATTCTCTCTACAATTACGCGCTAGCAATAAATAAAATCTACATTAATTACACAAACTACAAGAAAAAAATCAAAAGATTCTAGTGAGGTATCCTCAGCTAAGGGTCGACATATGAAACGTCCCCTTTGAACAACTTATACACGACTGTGCTTAAACTGACACACAGTAATTTTAGCGCAACGCAATCTGACTTTCAAAAGTCCCTACAAAAGAATGGCCCTGACTAACATTAACCTATACGTTTCACAAGTCACTTACCTCACAAAAATCTTCGTTACTCGAACTACTGCAATACAGCGAGCGCCACTACTGCCAGCTAACTAAAAGATTCAAACTACGGAAGTCACTGACTACTGATAGGCACAGTTAGCAAATGATAGATTTTAATAGAGAACAAACAGTGTATTTACCTTAATAGTCAAAATATATATGATAGTTCATGACATCCAGTCTTACAAATTACAAAACTCCGCCATCTCTCTCCCCACGTCCACCACTGCTGGCGGCTCACCTCCAACTGCGCAACGCTACGCGCTGTTAGCATCCAGCTGCCGCTGCCCAACACTACAATGGCGAGTATTACAACAATGCCAACCAGCCACAGACTGCAGACGGCACAGCCAGTGATTTTCATACAGAGCGCTATGTGGCGGCGGCGTTACCAATAAAAAAAACTTAAACAGCCTACTTGCAACACTAAGTGCACTTTATACACTTTTCAACATTCATTTTCGATTTATATTCCGTCACTATGTTTTCATTCACTCACTGCACTACTTTTTCGGTTCCTCACTCATTAGAAACTGACGTTCGAACCCACGACTGGTCTTGCTTTATTTACCCATACCAATGCATAGACCCACCAGTGGCGAATTCCAGAACATATCAAAAATACTTCGAAATGTCCACAAAGTTCCAGAACATTCTAGAATATCCTAGTGTGTTCTGAAATGTTTCACAACGATCTGGGATGTTCCGGGATGTTCCCGAACGTTGTGGAGTCTTCCCAAATGTTCCAGAATATTCCCGAGTACTCCATAACATTTTGGATCATTGTCGAACATTCTGGGATGTTTTGGAATACTTTCTAATACTGTATAATGTAGTGGAAAGTTCTCGAACACCATCAAGTGCTATGAAATGTTCTAGAATTTTCTAGAGGGCGAATATTCACATTCCTTATAGCTTCAAAAGCATGCCCTTCAGGTAAAAACGGGAACTTTCTTCATGGACGGGCGACAGAGAGCTACCGGACCACATAACTCCCTTGATCGTATCGGGACTCGTTTCTGAGTTTTAGCTGCACACACATTGTACACTTGCCTTTTATAATATATATTGATTTCTGTTAGTCCCGTACAGATTCCTAACTTCACGCGGGTGGCCTAAAAAATTTGTCCCGGTGAATTTTTAATAGCTATGACAACACTTGCAAAATTTAAGATGAAAAACATGGGGCGCATGCAGTAGATAACAGTGAGATGTGTAGAGAGTAGCTGTTGTCGAGAAAATTCACACATCAGCTCACATCATTTATAGTGCAATAAAATTTTCATTAAATCAGTTGAACTATGCATGGATCAGATATATATTGCATGTGCCCACACTTTCCGTACTAAATTTTACAGTTACTGTGTTAGCTATAAAAAATTTCACAAGCACAAAATTTTAGGATATTTTGGGATAGGAATCTGTATTAAATTAAGGAAATCATTTAGTACTTTTTCGTCCGTTTTGAAAATGTGTTATATTAAACAAATTTTTTCTTTAAATGATTATTTTCTATTTTATGTCTTGTTGGTGTGAAATTTGTCTATCGATTTTAATCATTTTGATGGGATTATGACATATACAAGTGTTAAATTTAAAGTTTATTTCAGTTTCTCTTCAGCTGAGTAACCAATATATTGCTGTCTCCTACGAATATCTCGCGAAGAGACTGTGAAGGAGAAAATTAGAGTGATTCGATCTAACACGGAGGCTTCACATCAATCGTTCTTACTGCTGAACATTCGGCACTGGAACAGGAAAACGACGTAATAGCAGTGGTACAAAAAGTACCTTCTGCTACAAACTAGACAAGGAAGTGAGTTAATATTGCATTGTTGTATAGTTATGAAGTATGTTTAAGGTTCCAAGTCTCCATCTCATCGTTTGTTTGAAATCAATTCCAAAATTTGTACAGAACAGACAGACAGGCAAGAAATGAGAAGTGTTTTTTATAGCCCTGTCGACGACGCTGTGATTAGAGATGGAGAACAACTTCTAGTTGGACAAGGATGGTTACGGAGATCACGCCTAGCACGAAATTGTATCCGCAACTCACGTCGAAGAACAAGATCGACCTACTGCAAGGGGTTTTTATTTTTTAGGTATTCCTGGAGAATTATCGCTTCAACCTGTTTTTATTATAGATTTTTTACCTTCCTTGTTTACTCTTATGCACTTTTTTATATCTTTCCTTACTGTGTATTCGGTTACTACCACTGTATGATCCATGCAATTTGATCTTGCGTCTGTGTCTATCCTCTAGAATTTCCAAACGTGGCACCTGCTCTCTTCGCTATCCTTATTTTGTCAAAATTACAGAGTACGCTCAGAGTATAGAGGAAATGGTTTTGGTTTCTCCCGTCGCACGACACGGCGACACTCTCTGCGTCGGCGAATCTAGCGCTATTCAGTCCGGTGCTGCTGTGACTCGCCACGGCGAGCCTGCTAGCTGACTAGTTGGCTAACTGGTAAGCCGTATGCTTCTCGCCTCGACGATGTGTTGCTTTTTGGTTTAGCGTGTCACTTTCACTCTTTGGTTATAGGTGCACCCTAGTTGCATGTCGAATTCTGGAGAACGAAAGTTTCCCTAAATCGCACTAGGCAGATACTGGTATCGTTCCTTTGAAAGGTCATGGCCGATTTCCTCCTCCACGCTCGGTACAATAAAAGCTTGTGCTCAGTCTCTAATGACCTCGACGTCGACGGGACGTTGAACCCAATCTTCTTTCCTTCCTTTTTACATGGCAAATGATGTCTTAACTCACCTAACTTTTTATTCGTTGCCCATTCGCCTTAAGGATATCATGTTTTAATTACGAAGGTTGTTTATCACATTTTAATTTTTGTAAAAATGGTTCAAATGGCTCTGAGCACTATGGGACTTAACATCTTAGGTCATCAGTCCCCTACAACTTAGAACTACTTAAACCTAACTAACCTAAGGACATCACACACATCCATGCCCAAGGCAGGATTCCAAACTGCGACCGTAGCAGTCCCGCGGTTCCGGACTGCAGCGCTAGAACCGCACTACCACCGCAGCCGGCTACGGGTTCAATCATTAGCATTGTTTATTATTTGTTGTTTAGATATGCACCTGATGATGCGTCTGTACCGCGGGGGATTAGCCGAGCGGTCTAGTGCGCTGCAGTCATGGACTGCGCGGCTGGTCCTGGCGGAGGTTCGAGTCCTCTCTTGGGCATGGGTGTGTGTGTTTTTTAGGATAATTTAGGGTAAGTAGTGTGTAAGCTTAGGGACTGATGACCTTAGCAGTTAAGTCCCATAAGATTTCACACACATTTTTGATGCGGCTGTAAACCACTAAAACAGTGCCGAGCGGTTCTAGGCGCCTCAGTCCGGAACCGCGCTGCTACTATGGTCGCAGGTTCGAATCCTGCCTCGGCCATGGATGTGTGTGATGGTCTTAGGTTAGTTAGGTTTAAATAGTTCTAAGTCTAGGGGACTGATGACCTCAGATGTTAAGTCCCATAGTGCTCAGAGCCATTTGAACCTCTAAACCGGTAGTGCCATGATAATATTAGTTCAGGATACAGCTGTTTCTGGAGTTCTTGCTGTAATATGTTCTTTGAAATGCTTTTGTCGTTGTTACCTAAGGATAGTAAAAGAAGACAATTAGCCGTACACTTAATCTCCATTTTCAATACGTAATTTTTCCGTAATGTGAATAGGTTATATTTTTATGAATATGTCGGGTACTTTAAATTATCATCTCGAAAAAATAAAGATAGGCAAACGGTGTTTCCTTGGTTCACAGGCACGTGCGTGCAGTCCTGGTTCACAGAAAAATGCCCGCGCAACACTACCAAAGCACGCCATACGACGAGCCAAAACAAAATGACGCAGACTTTTGATGATGTGGAATATCGTATGGTAATTCGTTTCCTGCATTTGAAGGGGAACATGATGAGTTGGTAGAAGTGTACCGCAAAAAGTGTGCCATTAAATGACCCAGAATTCACGCGATCCAGGCTCTTCCACAGTGGTGAAAGAAGCCTGAATGACGAAAACTGAAAGAACAGCCCATCTGTCTGCGAGGCACTGGAATTCGCAAGAGGATAGAAGATCTTCGTGCTCCATAAGCGGCGTCTCGCAATCGATGTCATAGAAGAAAAAGTGGAGTCAGTCATGGATCAGTTTTCAACATCGTGCCCGACGTTTCAGACGTGACATTTTCGCCACCCACTAGGTTCCGCGACTGCTCACACCCATTCAAACAACTCCTCGAACCAACGCAGCAGCGGAAATGTTACAGATGTTTCAAGCCAATCCAGATAACTTCTTCATCTACTTAGTCAGCATGATCAGGTGCTCAGTGTATCAGTATAACGCGAGACAATGGATGAAAGCAAGCAGACGAACAGTCACCGAGTTATGTCAAGCTGAACGTGTAATGGGACTGCCACAGAGTGCCGCCAACGTGTTATGCTGTTCGTAGGAGAACACTACTCAAAGCTTCTGACGAGGGTATGGGAGGGAATCAAGATGAAGCATCGAGGGAATTTGACTACTCACACTCAGCACGGGACATAATCATACATGCTGGGCTATCAAATGTTGCTTCAGCCACCCCCGCCTCCCCGTATCCTCCTGATGTGGTATACATTGACTTCTTATTCTTTCCTCTAATGAGGAATTTCGAGAAAGACGACGAGATCACTTTAGAGATGAACTGTCTCTTTAACAGCCACAATGAAGCCTAGTTCTCCACTACGTCATAAAAAATGTGTCGCATTGTTTAAGCATTTCTGCCTCCCTAATAAAAAGTGATAGAATTTTGATTAAACTGATTTTTATGCGGTTGGTTTAAATACATGAGCTAGATTATAGAGAAAATTATATCATATTTTTAAAAATTATAAATCGTTGCCGTAAATCTCTGAAAACAATCTTCATAAGCCCCCGCATAAAGAGTAATGTTTGTCACGTTTACCTGTCTAAATAAATATTGCTTTTGTTCATTATGTTGTAAGCTTGAAAGGAAAACACTTAACTTCATACACTAACATAGAGAATGCCACCACATGCTGCGACATTATAGAGTTTTCAACGGTGTATAACAGTCGCCCATTATAGCTAAATATACTGAATTTTTAACTATGAAACCTTAAATGTGCTCAAATTCACGAAACATTTTCGTATGTAGCGAGGGCAGGCTTTTGCCTGCAGGGAAACAGCGACCGTCAGAAATTAAAATTGTAGAGCCGCCACAAGTTCCATGTATTCCTTTATTGATTTCGATTGCCAACGAAGGGGGCTTGCCGGCAGCAGCTTATTACGCTGCTCTGCAGCCTACACACTTCTTAAAATGTAAGAAAGAAGATAAGGCGATAAAACGGTGACTGAAATTGTAAAACGGCGGAAAATTGTGGAAAGTTAAAACATAAAGCAAAGGGTTGGCAAAGCTAATAAAATACACAGAAAGCAGACAGGGAACACAGTAGACAGACAATTAAAAGACATGGCGACATTCTGGTTCTGTTCGCAAGAGATATAAAAGTCACATCCAGCGACAGTATGATGTCCGTTCGCAACACCTCAGAGAATACACACAACTCTGAACACTCACTGTAAGCACTGTACTAAAATGTCAGCACAAAAATAACACACCATAGCCGAGGGCAGATTGGGGGGGGGGGGGGGGGCGACAAGGAGGGAGGAGAGGAAAAACGAAAGGTGGGGGGGGGGGGGACCAAAGGAGGTAGAGGACTCATAAGGGGGGGGGGGAGGGCAGAGCAGGGAATGGAAAAAGGCAGAGGAGGGAAATTCAAAAGGACTCTGGGGAATGAGAAGGGGGGCAGAGAGAGGGTAGGTGGGGAAAAAAAGAGGCTGGAAGGGGGAGGGAGGAAGCCCAGGAAAAGGACGGAGGAAAGGAGGAGGTGTAAGGATCAGAGTTGATAGGAGGGATAAATGGAGGGAGAGAGGGTATCATCCGGGAGGGGGAGTTGATGGAAGACACCTTGGGAAAGGAGATGAAAGGTGTAGAGATGGAAGGTAGGGGGGACTTTATTTTACATGCATGTTACATGTGACGGCGACGCTGTACACAGAACGATATTTGTAACGAGCGGCCCTCGCCCACGAAAATTCTGAAGATGTTCTCGTTGCTCGAGTGAAACATGTAAAATAAAATGTCGTATGCGACATGTGCCGACTCTAAAATTTTAATATTCATATTTTCAAACTACAGAAATTTTCCTGTAGTTTATACAAGGTCCACTCACACTGAGCACAGTCTATGTTGGACATCAGTGTGTAATTAACACTCATAGACGACAGGTGGTACCAGTATCAGTATATAAAGCTTATCGGGTGAACGCGGGAAACAGTGCAGTCACTGTCACAATGTGATTTATATGACGTCCAAAAGGCATGGTCACTGGCTTCGGGTCAAGAGTGCACACATTTCCGAATCGGTTAATATGATCGCATGCTGCCGTGGTTAAAACACACCATGCATGGCAAAATTCCATTATTCAAAACCGGCGCCAATGATACTGTTGTGTACTGGAGGCCTTACACGTAAGGGCTGAGCGTTGGCCCTGTATGGGAAACCGTTGAGCAGCTGACTGCCCAAATGAACCAAGGCGCTATCAATACTGTCTCGTTAAGGACTGTTCAGGGAACGTTGCTGTGAACTTGACTCAGCAGCAGGCGTCTAGTTTTTGCACCCAAGGTGACTGCTCATCATCGGCGACCAACGCTGGAATTTGGACGTCAATACCGGAACCGGACGTACACTGAGTGGCAACAGACGGCATTTTCAGATGGATAATATTTTACACTCCGTCGGAAAAGTGGCCGTTGGCATGAAGGACGCGAAACGTCTGAAAGTAGGTGCCTACAACAATCGTCGGAATGGTTATGATCTAGCGAATTTTTCGTCGCATTCCCTGGGTGGTTATCTCGTAATTCTGGAAGGCATAATGTAGCAACGCAAATATCCATCTTTTCTTGGCAATGATTTTCTTTCCAAGGTGTCACATAGTGCAGAGTGTAGCTAAGTGGTCTGGAGAGCACCAGAGTCAGTCTGCAGCACTCTGCTGGCCAGAAAACTCCCCACATTTACACGCAATAAAGAGTCTACGGGACCTTCTCGATCGGGTTGCTAACGCCATGGATCCTCAACCGAGACAAAAAATGACCCTGAGCACTACGGAACTTAACTGCTGTGGTCATCAGTCCCCTAGAACGTAGAACTACTTAAATCTAACTAACCTAAGGACACCACACACATCAATGCCCGAGGCAGGATTCGAACCTGCGACCGTAGCGGTCACGCGGTTCCAGACTGTAGCGCCTAGAGCCGCTCGGCCACCTCGGCCGGCTCAACCGAGACACCTAGTGCAGCTGTCCACTGTACTTGTGTCGGCATGACACCACACTCCTGTCAATACCTCCTAGACCCTCATTGACTCTCCACGCAACCAAGGGTGACATTGCAGGTTTTTTACAGGAGCTTACATTAATGTGACTGGAGAGTGTATAAGTGCAGTTGAAAGCACAGTAAAGGTCTGTTTAAACGCTTGATGTAGCCAGCTGCGTCCATATGTACGATCAACAGTCAGTTATCATATTAGGAAAAACATTAGTAATAATTGTTGGTCACGATGTTTAATTTTATTATTAATTTTATTGTGCGTAGTGCATGTTCCATTTTAGTGAGTTTGAACAGGTTCTTTTACTTTTTATTATTCTGATGACGGAAGCTTGACTTCCGAAACGCGTCAATCGTAGTATTTTACACTATAAGCAAGTGGTTGAGCCAATATACACTCCTGGAAATGGAAAAAAGAACACATTGACACCGGTGTGTCAGACCCACCATACTTGCTCCGGACACTGCGAGAGGGCTGTACAAGCAATGATCACACGCACGGCACAGCGGACACACCAGGAACCGCGGTGTTGGCCGTCGAATGGCGCTAGCTGCGCAGCATTTGTGCACCGCCGCCGTCAGTGTCAGCCAGTTTGCCTTGGCATACGGAGCTCCATCGCAGTCTTTAACACTGGTAGCATGCCGCGACAGCGTGGACGTGAACCGTATGTGCAGTTGACGGACTTTGAGTGAGGGCGTATAGTGGGCATGCGGGAGGCCGGGTGGACGTACCGCCGAATTGCTCAACACGTGGGGCGTGAGGTCTTCACAGTACATCGATGTTGTCACCAGTGGTCGGCGGAAGGTGCACGTGCCCGTCGACCTGGGACCGGACCGCAGCGACACACGGATGCACGCCAAGACCGTAGGATCCTACGCAGTGCCTTAGGGGACCGCACCGCCACTTCTCAGCAAATTAGGGACACTGTTGCTCCTGGGGTATCGGCGAGGACCATTCGCAATCGTCTCCATGAAGCTGGGCTACGGTCTTCCGCTCAGGCCCCAACATCGTGCAGCCCGCCTCCAGTGGTGTCGCGACAGGCGTGAATGGAGGGACGAATGGAGACGTGTCGTCTTCAGCGATGAGAGTCACTTCTACCTTGGTGCCAATGATGGTCGTATGCGTGTTTGGCGCCGTGCAGGTGAGCGCCACAATCAGGACTGCATACGCCCGAGGAACACAGGGCCAACACCCGGCATCATGGTGTGGGGAGCGATTTCCTACACTGGCCGTACACCTCTGGTGATTGTCGAGGGGACACTGAATAGTGCACGGTACATCCAAACCGTCATAAAACCCATCGTTCTACCATTCCTAGACCGGCAAGGGAACTTGCTGTTCCAACAGGACAATGCACGTCCGCATGTATCCCGTGCCACCCAACGTGCTCTAGAAGGTGTAAGTCAACTACCCTGGCCAGCAAGATCTCCGGATCTGTCCCCCATTGAGCACGTTTGGGACTGGATGAAGCGTCGTCTCACGCGGTCTGCACGTCCAGCACGAGCGCTGGTCCAACTGAGGCGCCAGGCGGAAATGGCATGGCAAGCCGTTCCACAGGACTACATCCAGCATCTCTACGATCGTCTCCATGGGAGAATAGTAGCCTGCATTGCTGCGAAAGGTGGATATACACTGTACTAGTGCCGACATTGTGCATGCTCTGTTGCCTGTATCTATGTGCCTGTGGTTCTGTCAGTGTGATCATGTGATGTATCTGACCCCAGGAATGTGTCAATAAAGTTTCCCCTTCCTGGGACAATGAATTCACGGTGTTCTTATTTCAATTTCGAGGAGTGTATTTTTTAACATTGACATTCACAACCACGATCTCTCCTCCAGAACGGATAAAATCAATGTTAGATGAGAATCTTTATCCACGATCATGGAATAAAAGCCAGATTTATCTTATATCTGAGAAAAAATAAACCAGAACGGGGATAACGTTTTTTTTTTCAGCGAAAAAAATTTACAATTTATTGTTCAAGGAGTTTAATATTGATGGCTAGAATTACAAGTCAACGCAGCAAAATTTCAATAATTCGAACAGTAAAATCAAGATTTTTTTTCAATAACAGTAAGTGGCGGTGAAATTAACTATAATTTTATGATAATACTCTGTTATACTAAAGTGTACATTTGCAATTCATACTACTGAAATATTGTTCACACTAGGCCTGTGATAAAAATAACTAATAACACTTCAGCTTTCTGAAATCAACATTTTATTCTTTATGGCGGACGGCTGGCACAGACTTTCAGACAGAAAAATGGTATATCACGGATAAGGTAACAGGAAAGAAGTAGTATTGTCACGGTTCCGACGTGGTTCTAAAGTTTCTGCATTGTTATGTACCAATGCAATAGGCACCTTCCAAATTTCACAGAAGTTTGCCTGCAACCTTAAAACTCATTATTAGTGATGAAGTGTGAATACATACTTTAAGGCTGCACAGGAACTGTGAAGTTTCCGAGGGAGTTGGCGCAGTAGTTAGCACCATGAATTTGGGAGGACGGCGGTTCAAACCCGTTTCCAGCCATCCAAATTTACGTTTTCCGTTATTTGCCTAAAACGCCCCAGGCAAATGCTGTGATGGTTCCTTTTGAGAAGGCATGTGCGGTTCCTTTCTCTGTTCTGTACACAATCCGAGCTTGTGCTCCGTCTCTAATGACCTCGATGTCGACGGGACGTTTACACCCTTATCTTTCTTCCTTCCAACTGTGAAATTGCGAAGCAGGACGTGCCGACAGACTAAAGCTCTGGGGGAGGGTCGTGATTTGCGCCTGTATAATACAGGTGAAACGGTAAAGAAGGCACAGCCGAAGAAGGAAAAACTGGCAAGAGAAGGGCGTCTACGGTGCTATAAGTGGAGGCTAGAAAAAATGAGTTCAGTTAAAAAAAAGGAAAAAAAGGAAAAAGAAGTTCCTAATGCGTCAAGAGAATAGACATCTACCTGGGGACAATACGGAATCTGGGTACAGATGTAGTCCAGGTGATAAACAGCTGCATGTTGTAATGACGAAATTTTTTGTGAGTCGTTAGAGCTCTGATTGGTTTGAGGCAGCCCACGATTGTCTCATGGTTTCTCGCACCAATCTGTTCATCTCAGAGTAGCACTTTCACTTAACATTCTCAGTTATTTGTTGGATGTATTCCAGTCTCTGTCTTTCTAACGAAAAAAAAATGGTTCAAATGGCTCTGAGCACTATGGGACTTAACTGCTGAGGTCATCTGTCCCCTAGAGCTTAGAACTACTTAAACCTAACTAACCTAAGGACAACACACACATCCATGCCCGAGGCAGGACTCGAACCTGCGACCGTAGCGGTCGCGCGGTTCCAGACTGTCTCTTTCTAACAGAATTGACAATAAAGATAAGAGGTTTTGTTTTGGCTCGGCACGGCCGCCTGTATGAGCACCACACGGCGGCCGCTGGCCAGCGCTCCTCTGATGTTTGACAAGTGACCAAGGAGGTTGCAAGGGGTCCATGACTGAGGAATTTATTGTTAGCGCACTCGCGCTGACTGCAATGTGTAAGCTACGATAGAATCGCAGACCAGAGAACAGTGTCGGCAGCAGTTGTAGTAGTAGGTGCAGTCGGGCGGTTGGGCTAGTCGTGGAGAGCGATGGCTGTATCTGAGCGATGTAGTATAAGTTAAAATCGAGAATTACTATTCATAGCCGCGAGTATATGTAATTTGTTAAATATTATTGTTATATCAAGTCCCATGTAAATGTTTTTAAAAAATCTTATAGTAATAATGTTTCTTATAAAATTAACTTTTGACAATCATTCACTTGAATTTAAAGATTTTACTAATTTTTCTTATCCATGGTCATCCCGATTATGGTAAAGAAAAATCAGTTGTTTCTTTTTATACGTGACAAATCTAGCGATCATCATTGACTGGGCTGTGCCAAAAAATTTCTTATAGGACCAGATATATACGTATTATCCGGCGACATAACTGAGGTAAGAATTTTCAGTTTATTGGGAATGTCTTTTCAGGGCCATGACGCAGCATTGCTGACGTTCCCAACAGTTTAATCATAACATTCACATTTAGTGTAACCCCCCAACAGTTTATTTCCGTAACTTCGCAATAAACATGTGTGCCTAACCTCTCAATAAAATTGTGGCTCACATATAACCTTTCAATAATTAACTGTCTGTGAATATAAACTGGTAAATCTGGGTACGTGTAACGGAAACAGTAGAACTTTCAACGGAGCATGGTAGGTGTGTACCAACTTCAAGACCAAAGTCAGTGATTCAGCTAATATTTAGCTCGATTACGCAAATGAAATATTTAATTACTTGCTGAGCCAAGAAGCGCTCTGTAACAAACTTTCACGATATTTTTAACACCAGTTGCAATGATTTAACTACAAATGAGAGTAACCTACAGTATAAAAACGCACATCGAAACTTTTGGTGTGAGCTACCTATATGTGTATTCACAAACTTAATTAACCAGCGAAATCCGATAGAACCAGATGTTTGAATGAAGTCAACGTAATTACTTACGCAAGACAGGTACACAAATGGGATAAAAGTATTCGTTGGTAAATATGGTGACACCTCATAAATATCACTTACATCATAACGTTTCTACGTTTGATTGCCGATTTTAATTAACTGATCCTTTTATAGCTTCGACCGTAATTTAAATTCCGTTGAGGTATATAAATTTGAATATATTGTAAACGCTCGAGGCATAGTCAACATAAACTGAATATCGATACCATTTGAAATGTAAAAAAATTCTAATTAAAACTGTGGGCAAACCACCTAACCCATTATATCATTTTAATCAGGATTTCAGTCTGCTTGAGTGACACCTCCATTATTAAGATCACATAACTGTATCAAAAGTTGTAAATCAGAAAGGGAAGATCAACTCTGACAGCAATAGAACTCCTGCTGAAGAATGGGAAGCCCTTGAACGCAGAGGAAAGTTTATGTAGCATTCATAGATTTTACAAACCCTTTGACTTTATAAACAGAAAATTAATGACCAAAGTACTAGAGGAAACCCTGGGAAAAAACAACATCTGGAAACGTTTTACAAGCGCTATACTGCAATGGAACGAAGTAAGGCTATCAGACAATCTCTCCCTTTCGGAGCCGATACTGCAATCAAACGGAGTACTACAGGAAGACCCACTGAGTCCTCTGTTATTTATCCTTGCAGCGGAAGAAATTGTAAGAATACCCCAAAGGGAGGGTGTAGTCTCATATGCATATGCAGACGATATTGTAATAGGTGCAAAGAATATTGCAAAGTTACATGAAGCGATAAATGAAATGGAAGATTGGTGTGTCGAACACGGCTTCGAAATAAATGTGACGAAAACAGAAATGATGGTACTCAGAAATGGAGGAAGAACACCTACATCAGCTGAGATCTTCATACGAGAGAGAAAACTGAAGATTGTACCGGACTACAAGTACCTAGGGGTCACAATACAAACAACTGCAAAATGCTTCACAAAACATGTAACAGTGAAAGCAATGCAACCAATAATGGCAATACATGAAATACAATACATCAGATCCCTTAGCTAGAGACAGCAATGGCACTATTCAGACCCAATATCTTCCCAATACTGACGTACGTCATAGAAATTATTGGACCACATCTTGCAGTGAACAACCTAACAACACTAGAAAGAGTGAAGGCGACCTATATAAAGAAAGCAATAGGAGTGTCCAAAACAACACGATCGAGACTTGTATATCTGCTGGCGAGGGAACCCTACCTCATTGAAGACCTAGAAAGAGTGAAGGCGACCTATATAAAGAAAGCAATAGAAGTATCCAAAACAACACGATCGAGACTTGTATATCTGCTGGCGAGGGAACCCTACCTCATTGAAGACCTTCGGACAATCCTGACGCTACCCAACAGCAGCACCTTGGAAAGTCTACTTAAAACATTGAAGGAAAAAAGGGAAGACATACCTCCAGAATTTTACAACACAGGTGCCATGATTGACCGAACATGGACAAAGGAAAACTTCGAAATGAGACACGTGATCACCAGATTGGCAGTCCATGGTTTCCACCACCTTATTTACAACAACACGTCATAATATGAACCAAACGAAATGTGTGAGTGTTAACTGAGTCACCGAATTTGCGAACGTTACAATATAGAGCTCTGGACCAAAAGGACACGAACAATAAGTGACTATGCGAATTACAATATGTGAAATTTCTAATTTATCTTATTATTATCACTGTACATTGAATTTGTATGGCTATTTGGCTGCAATAAACTTATTATTATTAATTCAGATTTCTCTAACTCACTGTATGATGTAAATTCGCGGAAGTTTCAGCGTTAGGGGAACCTATCTTATGAAAAGGAGCCACCGCATTTGCTCTGGGTCAATCATCTGCACGCAATAACAGAAGCACGATCTATGATTTTCAGGGCGGCCATTTAGCCGTACGATTTTGTGGTCTTTACGGGATGGCAGACGCGAAAACTTTGAATGACCTTCGCGGTGGTTCAGTGTGAATATTTTTCAGCATTTGTGTGTTTTGCGATCTTATGGGCGCCCAACGACGAGGTTATCAGCGCCCTAACATTTATTAAAACAAACTAATGTGGATAAGAACGAAAACTCTCGCACGCGCATTCACTCGAAATGACCACACAACCACTCTATCGCACAGGCACTCTCACATGCACTAAAATCACTGAGGAGGAATATAGCTATTCCAGTAATTAAAACAGAGGGAAAACAAAACACAGAAGAGCTAAAAGAACAGCACAGGGTAATGTGACTGACTTTTCAGCAGTTGACACTATGAATAATGTTGTCGATTGTTCAGTCAGACTTGTGTTCACACGAGAAGAGGCATTTTGTACTTTACAGTAATTTAATAATAAATAGACACGAACTCAGTTAATTGAGCTAGAATGTGAATATTTTTATTTCTATCGAGACTTACAAATGCACTGTCGAGTGCCTGACGAACTTGCGTTTATCACATTTAGCATTAGTCTGGATATGAAACAGTTCGCGGCAGTGATCTCATGCATTAATAATTGTGCGGTGTTATTTAATACGTATAGCGAGCTCCTAACCGCTATAAGTAGACTTGAGCCGTATTACATTTGATTAGTTACAGCGAGTAGATTTGTCACCAGACGGCCAGTTACTGTGTGCGGTTAATGAATAAACCATGAATGATATTGAACTCTAAACTCGTTGTTCTGGAACATTATATGCATGCAGCACCTATGAACCAATGTAACAGTTTTATATTTAGTGTATCGGAGAGAATTAATGTGAACTTCTTATTAAGAAACTAACAGGTAATCCCTACTACAACGATACGAGCCAGGAGACAAGTAATTATTCTTATTTGTTACTGTGTCGTCACACCTTCCTCTACAGTTTTAACCTCTATACCTCCTTGTAGTATGATGGAAGCAATTATTTGGTGTATTAATAAACGTCCTGTCGTACTGTTCCTTGTTTTTGTCAATTTTCACATCTTTTCTTTTCCAAGCCAATTCTGCAGAGAACCTTCACCGAATTAGTCATTACGACGCTGCAGCCATTTCGCCTTAACTATCAAGCACTTTCTGTTTATTTCATTCCAGAACGACTTGTATTTCTGTATTCTTCTCTGAACAGTTTAATACTATCTTCTTTCGTCCATCAACTGAAGTACCTAGGCCGGATTGGCCGAGCGGTTCTAGGTGTTACAGTCTGGAACAGCGTGACCACTACGCTCGCGGGTTCGAATCCTACCTCGGGCATGGATGTGTGTGATGTCCTTAGATTAGTTAGGTTTAAGTAGTTCTATGTTCTAGGGACTGATGACTTCAGATGTTAAGTCCCATAGTGCTTACAGCCATTTGAACCTTTTTTTTTTAAAGTCTGTTAACAAATATTTCCTTGTAGTTATCTTCCTTGCACCTTTGTTTGTCTGCCCAACTTTCGTGACTACGCTTTTTTAATGCGTCCATTCCTCTTCAACTGGTCTGCCTGCAGTGGTATTTATTATCGCAGCGTCTACAGCCTCACGCACTTCATCTTTCCTCTGTACCCCAGTCTTCCACTTCTTTCCACATTTATACTTCCTGATGAATCTCTTAAACTTCAGCGAACTCTCCATCATACTAAGTTGTGATCTGATTCTGATACTACATCAGCTCCCAGATAAACCCTACAATCCAATATTTGATTACAAAATATCTGACTGACCATGATGTAATCCAACCAAAACCTTCGCATATATCGAAGACTTTTGGGGTACAGCTCTTGTTCTTATGATTTTTGACGATGTATTTGCTATTACTGGCTGAAGTATATTCAAGAACACAGTTCTTTTCTTTCCCCGTTTCTACAGTCAAGTCCGTATTTTACATAACCCTTTCTGCCTTTCCTTTCTCTACTACCGCGTCCCACCCTCGTATGACTAATACAGTATCATTTCCCTTTACGCACTGATTTACCCATTCTGTTTCCTGATATACTCTACCTCCTCATCTTCTGCTTGCGATGAAGTATTTTTGTTGGCTTTTGTTTACTATCGAATAATATGAAAACAACCCTATGGCTCTACTGTCACAAACGCACCCTCTGTCGCATTCTCCTATTCGTACCGAATCGTTCTCCCGTTAGATCATTTTCTGCTGCTGTTGATATGACCCCTCATTTGTCTGACCAGAAATCCTTGTCTCCTTTCCATTTCACTTCACGGGACACTCAGTATATGTAGACTGAGCCTTTGCATTTCCCCTGCCAGATTTTCTAGATTCACCTCCACATTCAGGTAGCTGAAATTCCACGCTTCGACTCGTGGAATGTTAACCACACGTTTGTTATTTCATCATTTTCTCATGATCACCTACCGCACGGTAGTCCTCTCCTGGAGATGCGAATGGAGAACTAATCCGGAAAATTTCGCCAATGGAGAGATCATAATGACACTTTCAGTTATAGGCCACATGTCCTATGAACACACATTATGTCTCTTTAATGCGTTACTTCTCATTGCCTTCTGCATACTCATGCTGTTGCTGATTCTTCCACCTTTTCGGGCCGTTTCCCGGCCCAAGGTATGAGGTTGCCCTGAATACCTGTCCGCTCCTCCGCCCTGTTTGACATGGCTGGTGGCAGAACGAGGGCGACACCTTATACCGTAACTCATCGACTCTTCGGCAGCCTTTGCCGATGACTTTTGTCCAAAACTGAAAGAGCGTCTGGGCTAGAACCCGGGGCGCCAAAAGTTTCGTTTGCTAATCCCAGATGCTTCCCCTCGTTTTTTAATGCTTACGAAGGGGGCACCCAGCATTAAACTGCGGACCTCTCGATCTGCAGACCAAAGCTCTAGACTTTTTGTTTCAGAAAAACTTATCCTTTCTTTACCCTTTTTTTTTACAATTTCTCAATTCCCGAAAGAAGGAAACCCTCTTTCCTTTTAATTAACTTTTTAATTTTTAATTATTTTTTATTTTGTATTTTCTTTTTGTTAGGGACACAGTCAGCGACAGCTTGGAGGAGACAAGGTGGTCACGAGTGGATTCCCGAGGCCTGGCCACGGTACCTTCCCCTTCCCGCCACCTTGCTGCGCCTTCACACTGCTCATATTAATTTTAGTTATTTATTTATTTCATTTTTTGTGCACGTATATGGAAATGAAGTCTCACGCTTCTTGACAGAGCATAGGGGAACGATGCGGGAGACCCGCATTGCCGTACTGTGCAAGGTCCTAATGGAGGCGGTTTGCCGTTGCCTTCCTCCGACCGTAAATGGGATGAATGATGATGATGAAGACGACGCAACAACACCCAGACATCTCGGGGCAGCTGAAAATCCCTGACCCCGCCGGGAATCGAACCTGGGACCCCGTGCTCGGGAAGCGAGAACGCTACCGCGTGACCGCGAGCGGCGGACGTGCACATATATACCGAGGAAAAACAAACTAAAGACAGTCCACGCATCCGGCTCCGTAGAAATCTCGACAGGTGATTAAAGATAGCAGATAGGTTGAATGTAAGGTGTAGGGGGGGGGGGGGGGGGGGAGGGCGGCGTCATGTTTCAGTCCGAATCGGGCCGGCACCTGCCAAGCAGGGAACACTCTAACTTAGTGGAGGCATCGTAAAAACGCAGTTGAGAAAATTGGGAAAATACGCGCTATAACGTGAACTGCGCGCTGCCTCCGAGTGTGCAGTCTACAAGGGGCTAGTGATGAGCATCTCCATATAGCTATGTCAAGTCCAACACTTTATCCAGATAACTGCCCGAGACTTTGTTGCAGGAAAATATTCCACTGTTGGGTAAAGAAAGGTAATACGCAGAGCCACTAGGAGAAAAGACGCGACCATTTGTCACCGTACCAACCAGACATCCCCAACGGCTACGCAGTTCAGTCGGCGATGATCAGCGTCGACAGAGGGGAGAGTCCGCCAGTCCTATGGTAAGCAGTCGCTGATTAGCTGGATACTTCCCACAGGTAACATAATACCAAGTCGATCTGATATGCATCGGAAAGAAGCTGTGACGAAAGTGCAGCCAAATCACAGTCCACATCAACAATGGGAACTTGCGTTCGACGACGTCACAGGCGACACCACGCAGGAAGTCCATCGCCGCGGCAGGCGCGTTCGTTGGAATTCGGCGCGTTCGTGGGAATTCGGCGCGAGAATAACTGAGTTCCACAATGGAGGTCGCGGTGTGTGTAAACGAGGGCCTGGTATTACCGACCGGGACTGGCGGGGAGAGGTATACTAGCTCACGGACGCATGAGCAATGGTGGCCTCGAAACTGCTTCATTGTTTGTGCATTGTGACCGTGTGAAGTGCTGCCGCACGATAGTGGACGTTCGTAAGACCAAGCCCTCCTGCACGCAGGGGTGAGTGTGTCACAGCGTAATTTGAAGATGGACCCAGCCGTCAGACAATATCTGAATGTCGCTTGACTATAACGTCCTACTATGATTCGTAGCGGTAGAGACTGCGCAATATGAACCAGTCTGGATTCTACATAGGCATGCAGGGAGACAACACGCCGAAAAGAATCGAGGCGGCGTAGGGAGCTGTGACTGTTCATCATACGGATAATTCTCAAAACGTGACGAAAACTGACGTCGACGACGTGAAGGTGATCCGAAGATAGTGGAGATGTTGGACACGAGGCAGGGGCGCCAGATCTTGCGGGGGTAGCTCGCGACCAGTAGATAGCGCGGTGGATTTGCGGACATTCATCACGTTTCCAGCAGCTCTCCCATGAGTCGTGATGGTGTCGAGAATCCGTGAAACATCCTCCCGAGAGCGAACCAGCAGCAGAAGGTCATCTGCGTATCCACGATATCGGAAAGTGTAACGGCGTAAAGTGTGTCCAGACAACTGAGTCGTCAGCAGGTTGATGTGCGGCTCCAGCGACACTGCATGAAGATACATGGACAGAGGGAGGGTTGTCGGATCGACTGTTAAATCGGTATCGGACCCGCCACACGATCATTGTCCTAGACCAACACATGCAGGCAGCTAATGGGCCGTCGAAGGGCGCTGATGAACAGGGCAAGAAGTCCATCCGTTCTGACACTGGGTATTGCAAGACATGACGCATCCTGTCAATCGCCCTGTCAAAATCTACGGCAACAATCGCCGCAAGAAATCTTCACGCCTCTGCCAGCTCAGTCACGTCATGACAGTATCCACGTGCTGTCTGGACGTTTACTCTGCCACCTGGTGCAGCCCATGCGATGGAGAGAGCACTTTGTGAGAGGGGTCTGCAGTGCGCCGCCAATAACCGCGCAATAATCTTGTAATCATTTTTAATAAAGTGATAGGGTTGTAGTGGCCCATAGCAATTCCAGGCGTCTGTTTAAGAACGGGAACAATTATGCCCTCGACAAAATATAACGGAATCGGAGGTGCAGACGAGGTCAGTTCGTTATACATCTCCATCCTAGCAGGCTGCGGTGGCAGAGCGGTTCTAGGTGCTTCAGTCCGGAACCGCGCTGCTGCTACGGTCGCAGGTTCGAATCCTACCTCGTGCATGGACGTGTGTGATGTCCATAGGTTAGTAAGGCTTAAGTAGTTCTATGTCTAGGGGACTGATGACCTCAGATGTTAAGTCCCGTAGTGCTCAGAGTCATTTGAACCATTTCTCCGTCCATCGTGTTGACATGAGACCACAAAACGTACGATAAAATTCAGAAGGGAGTCCGTGGATGCCTGGTGACTTCCACAGAGCACTCCCCAAAGACAACGGTAGTGACCTCCTCGTAGGTGAAAGGTTCCATTAACGTGACGGTGTGCGGAACGCCCACGGTGATTGGATTGTATTTCACAGCGGCCCCATCATCGTCAAGGTAGACTCAGCGATAACATTCGACTAAGCTATCGACTATGCCCGCTTGGTAGGTGACCAGCTGCGCGCGAGGATCTACGAGTTCGCTGACTAAGTTTTGTCTGCGGTGTCTGTGATCATAATGTTATGCTTGGAGGGATTCTCCCGCCACACCACAGCACGTGTGCGGGCACGCACCACAGCCCTCTGTAGTTTCCGGCGAGTAATCGCTCGTAGCTTCGCCTTACTCACGCTGCGTTCAGTGTGTACTTCCGAGGACGGTGGCTGGCCATCAAGGCGACTGAGGGCACTGAAGACGAAGTCTGTAGTGTGCCTGTGCCAAGCGGTCACCTCCATGCTGCAAGCGATCAATATGCCCCAGACCATCGATTGTGCATATTTCAGCCACCAGTCCACGACGGATGTGTAGGCTCGGAGACCCCGTTGGCATCTTGTCCATGTCTCAGTGATACGCTGGCGAGAATCAGGATCCTGTAGATCCCGAGTATTGAGTTTCCATGGTGCTCGACTCATCCTAGCCGAATGGCTCGTGTGAAACGTGAATCCCGGGTCATCTGCGCGCCGTACCTCCCAGATATCCCATAGGGCTATATCACGAATAATGAGACGCAGCTCCAGGAATGGTGTAAAATTCGTGTATTGATCTTTCCACCTGGGTGCACATATAAAGTCCTTTCCAAAGAGGAGATGCTCATGTTGACCTAAGAACTGTGGGGTAATTTCCTCCTCTCTCACACCGACGTCCACTACCAGAAGGAGCATAGACATTAATTGCACACGTGGAGTGAACCGTATCAGTCGTAACCCTGGCAGATGGGAGATGCATGCTGTCGTTCAGAAATGGTTCAAATGGCTGTAAGCACTATGGGACTTAACATCTAGGTCATCAGTCCCTTCGACTTAGAGCTACGTAAACCTAACTCACCTAAGGACATCACACACATCCATGCCCGAGGCAGGATTCGAACCTGCGACCGTAGCAGCCGCGTGGTTCCAGACTGAAGCGCCTAGAACGGCTCGGCCACAGCGGCCGGCATGATGTCGTCAATGAGGATGCCTTCTCGTACATAGATCGCCACTCCACGGGGAAGGTGATCGCCATGAGAGCCATACGTGTCGTACCCTGATACCGTGGGGAAATGCATCTCCTGTAACAGTGCAGTGTCTAGTTCCGAAGCCAATATCATTTATTTCAGAAGATGTATCTTGACCCGAGCGCGGACGTCGCTGTAATTCAGTGTGGTGGTACTGTATGGGTGGAGCTGTGCTCTACCATGATGGGGGGGGGGGGGGGGGGGGGCTCCAGGCCGCTGTTGCGAAGATGCGGGGGACCCGGCTGCAAGAGCTGCCGGCGTCCTCTCACGGTGCACGAGTTGACACCAGCAGGTCCAATCCCCTAACGTTAGAGACTTCAGTCCGGGATCCGCTGTTTCTTCAAAATCCTCGCTCCACGTCCAATGCGAACACGACTCCGTCGCTCTGGTATGCATATGTACAACGGCTGCCGACTCTACCAGGTCGGCTGGTATCGTTCCTTCTTCGGTAGGGGCTTCAGAAGCACAAAAATTCCGTTCCCTCGATGCGAGAGCCACCGAGGGCCGCCGTTCTACAGACGCACTGACGACGCCGTCGTCCACAGTCGCAGACGCTGAAAAGCTGGTTTCCTGAACCGGTATTGTGTCACTTGGACAGTGTGAAGAGCCCCTTCCGACGTCGTTCGGCACCTCCGTTTGCGTCGTTTACGGGCCGTTATTTACGCTAGCGTCCATCCGTGTTCGAAGGTGTTACCTAGTCACACTGGTCAAGCAGAAAGGTCGCCGTTGGCGGGACAACCAGAAAGTGGACGAAGGAATCAAGTTCGACACCTGCGGCGGCCACAGACGCAGCCATAGCAACCACCGCAAATGAGGACATGGCTGAAGTCACATCGTCAGTTACCCTAAACCAGTTCTGGAAGGATCTGAACACTATCAATCATCTCTTCACTTGATTCCGAGAGCGGCCAGCCGCCGGTGGCAACTTAAGCGCCGTCGCATTTGTGATCGGAAGGACTATAGACGACGAGAGAAGTACCCGCCTCCAGCTGGTACTTGCGTTATCCGTCGCTGCAGACATTCAGGGTTGATATGTCCCTCTTTTCCACAACCAGAGCAAGAACACGGCTGTCCGTCGTTCATGATCACTGAAACGCCTGGTTAAATCCGAAGGACAGAAAAGGTAGTTGGAATAGTGGAAAGGCGAGAAAGATGAGCAGCTGTCAGTTACACTGGAACACATATACTTTATTTATTTGCCCAAACAATACAGCGCAAATTTCCGAGCTTAACTATAGACTGAATATGTCACAGAATCGAATGGCTTGAGGGGACAACCTTGTTAATTTTTAAAACGGCTGAAGGCCCATGATTCAAAACACAACTACAATAAATTTTCAAAAGGCAGAAAGCGTAAGGTTTTATCCTTAAATAATATTTCAAATGAGGCTGAAGGCCCAAACAATGAAAGACTTCACAACTAAAGAACTTCCAATTATAAAACGGCTGAAGACGCGTTATTTAAAATCGAACTAAAAACATTCAAATTGAAACCATCTGATATGGGCCATTAAAATACACAATCAAACACCAATAACAGCCAGCGGCGCTCAAAAGTTTTCGGGGATCGGGCTGCACTTGAAATATTAACGTTCGCTTAGGGGAGACAGGTAGTCGGCCCAACTACACTCCTGGAAATGGAAAAAAGAACACATTGACACCGGTGTGTCAGACCTACCATACTTGCTCCGGTCACTGCGAGAGGGCTGTACAAGCAATGATCACACGCACGGCACAGCGGACACACCAGGAACCGCGGTGTTCGCCGTCGAATGGCGCTAGCTGCGCAGCATTTGTGCACCGCCGCCGTCAGTGTCAGCCAGTTTTCCGTGGCATACGGAGCTCCATCGCAGTCTTTAACACTGGTAGCATGCCGCGACAGCGTGGACGTGAACCGTATGTGCAGTTGACGGACTTTGAGCGAGGGCGTATAGTGGGCATGCGGGAGGCCGGGTGGACGTACCGCCGAATTGCTCAACACGTGGGGCGTGAGGTCTCCACAGTACATCGATGTTGTCGCCAGTGGTCGGCGGAAGGTGCACGTGCCCGTCGACCTGGGACCGGACCGCAGCGACGCATGCATGCACGCCAAGACCGTAGGATCCTACGCAGTGCCGTAGGGGACCGCACCGCCACTTCCCAGCAAATTAGGGACACTGTTGCTCCTGGGGTATCGGCGAGGACCATTCGCAACCGTCTCCATGAAGCTGGGCTACGGTCCCGCACACCGTTAGGCCGTCTTCCGCTCACGCCCCAACATCGTGCAGCCCGCCTCCAGTGGTGTCGCGACAGGCGTGAATGGAGGGACGAATGGAGACGTGTCGTCTTCAGCGATGAGAGTCGCTTCTGCCTTGGTGCCAATGATGGTCGTATGCGTGTTTGGCGCCGTGCAGGTGAGCGCCACAATCAGGAGTGCATACGACCGAGGCACACAGGGCCAACACCCGGCATTATGCTGTGGGGAGCGATCTCCTACACTGGCCGTACACCTCTGGTGATCGTCGAGAGGACACTGAATAGCGCGCGGTACATCCAAACCGTCATCGAACCCATCGTTCTACCATCCTAGACCGGCAAGGGAACTTGATGTTCCAACAGGACAATGCACGTCAGCATGTATCCCGTGCCACCCAACGTGCTCTAGAAGGTGTAAGTCAACTACCCTGGCCAGCAAGATCTCCGGATCTGTCCCCCATTGAGCACGTTTGGGACTGGATGAAGCGTCGTCTCACGCGGTCTGCACGTCCAGCACGAGCGCTGGTCCAACTGAGGCGCCAGGTGGAAATGGCATGGCAAGCCGTTCCACAGGACTACATCCAGCATCTCTACGATCGTCTCCATGGGAGAATAGCAGCCTGCATTGCTGCGAAAGGTGGATATACACTGTACTAGTGCCGACATTGTGCATGCTCTGTTGCCTGTGTCTATGTGCCTGTGGTTCTGTCAGTGTGATCATGTGATGTATCTGACCCCAGGAATGTGTCAATAAAGTTTCCCCTTCCTGGGACAATGAATTCGCGGTGTTCTTATTTCAATTTCCAGGAGTGTATATCCGATCCACCGGCAACCCAAGCAAGAGACAATCAACGGTCGCACCGACAAGACGACTTGCTTTCCACCCGACCAGTACACAAGAAACTCCAAAGGGAAACCGTAAAAGCCGTCCACATGCAAGTATGCATAAGCTGTCAAAACTACACACACGTGTTGGACAGCGACAACACGGTGAGGAAAGGACGCTGCCTGAATTTTACGCCAGCGGTCAGGGCACGTAAGCGGAACGCTTACGGCCACAAAGCAGAAAACTCCGCTGGTGCACTTGGACTTCAAATAACTAAAATACAGTTAAACTACACCAGATGGTGGCCAAACGTTCGCCAACTCGAACGCTCGCTGTTGCTCAAGGCAATATTCCCAACAGCCAACCATGAAAAGCAACGGCACAACGTGAGTAGACTGGTTTCGGTAATTAAATCACCATTCAACTCTGATGTCCTGGGTCGGTGAGCCGCCGACCTCATAGCTATCAGTACAGCTCACACAAACTCCGACACTGCATAGAGAGTGCCAGCGGGCCCGGCCCACTGCACCGCGCGGAGATTTACTGGCTGATCCACACCAATCGACCGACTGCCACACATCAGCACGGAGACAGAACTAAAATAACTGAGCAGTCGACATCACAAGCTACACACAGTTTCACGAACACTTGCACGAAGGACTAGACAATACTAAGGGCAGAGGCGGTGCAATAACGAGGACGAATCACGAGTTGGTACACGCAGGCAACACATAAGTGATCGGCGGCCAACATACACGTCGTTCTACAAGACTACCGACCGACGACCAACCAAGGTGGTCCGCGCTCAAGTGATACGTATCGGCAACCGTCAGGAGAGTCATGGATGTCCGGGCCTCACTGCAGCCACGCCCCGACTGAACTTCTGCCGCGTCCTAAATCAAACACTCCCAGCTCCGAAACGCACTGCTAGCGCCTCCCAACTCACTGGCAGATCCGAACGCACTCCGAACACATGAGAAAGGGAAATAATAGCAGTCAGCAAAGATAATACGCCAGGGCTTACATCGATAAGGGCCGCTGCTGCCCCTCACGGGCATGCAAGGCGGGAACTCAGTGAGACCAGTAATTGAAATTAACATAACGAGGTGGTAGTACAGTAAAAAACAGGGGGTCAAATGAGATATGGCACGAACACGAGCTACGCACGGCTGAATCACGGCTCGATAGCCGCTGAAGCTCAGATAAGATGGAACATGGCAGCACAGATCAGTTGTGATCTGACGCGCCCGTTAAGAACAGGGTAGTGCGATAGTGTGCCTAGCAATCTGCCTGATGGTCATGAACAGCGCTGAAATTTCCTGGTAGATTAAAACTGCGTGCCGGACCGAGACTCGAACTCGGGACCTTTGCCTTTCGCGGAGAAGTGCTCTACCACCTGACATACCCAAGCACGACTCACGACCCGCCCTCTCAATTTCAGTTCTGCCAGGACCTCGTCTCCTACCTTCCAAACTTCACAGAAGCTCTACCACTCGCGAAGGAAAGGATATTGCGGAGACATGGCTTAGCCACAGCCTGGGGAGTGTTTTCAGAATGAGATTTACACTCTGCAGCGGAGTGTGCGCTGGTGTGATACTTCCTTTCAGAAGCTGTGAGGGCGAGTCGTGAGTGGTGCTCGGGTAGCCCTTTTTTTAATTCTTTGTTGATCTCACTTTGTTCTACGCTACTGGCCATTAAAATTGCTACACCACGAAGATGACGTGCTTTAGACGCTAAATTTAACCTACAGGAAGAAGATGCTGTGATATGCAAATTATTAGCTTTTCAGAGCATTCACACAAGGTTGGCGCCGGTGGCGACACCTACAACGTGCTGACATCAAGATTTCTCATACACAAGCAGTTGACCGGCGTTACCTGGTGAAACGTTGTTATGATGCCTCGTGTAAGGAGGAGAAATGCGTACCGTCACGTTTCCGACTTTGATAAAGGTCGGATAGTAGACTATCGCCATTGCGGTTTATCGTATCGCGACATTGTTGCTCGCATTGGTCGAGATCCAATGACTCTCAGCAGAATATGGAATCGGTGGGTTCAGGAGGGTAATACGGAACGCTGTGCTGGATACTAACGGCCTCTTATCACTAGCAGTCGAGATGACAGGCATCTTATACGCATGGCTGTAACGGATCGTGCAGCCACGTCTCGATCCCCGAGTCAATAGATGCGGACGTTTGCAAAACAACAACCATCTGCAAGAACAGTTCGATGACGTTTGCAGCAGCATGGACTATCATCTCGGAGATCATGGCTGCGGTTACCCTTGGTGCTACACCACAGACAGGAGAGCCTGCGATGGCGTACTCAACGACGAACCTGGGTGCACGAATGGCAAAACGTCCTTTTTTGGGATGAATCCAGGTTCTTTTTACAGCATCATGATTGTCGCATCCGTGTTTGGCGACATCGCGGTGAACGCACATTGGAAGCATGTATTTGTCATCGCCATACTGGCGCATCACCTGGCGTGATGGTGTGGGGTGCTATTGGTTACACATCTCGGTCACCTCTTTTGTTCGCATTGACGGCACTTTAAACAGTGGCCGTTATATTTGAGATGAGTTACGACCCGTGGCTCTACCCTTAATTCGATCCCTGCGAAACCCTAATTTTGAGCAGGGTAATGCATGACCGCACGTTGCAGGTCCTGTACGGGCCTTTCTGGATACAGAAAATGTTCGACTGCTGCAGTGGGCAGCACATACTCCAGATCTCTCACCAATTGAAAACGTCTGGTCAATGATGGCCGAGCAACTGGCTCGTCACAATGCGCCAGTCACTACTCTTGATGAACTGTGGTATCGTGTTGAAGCTGCATGGGCAGCTGTACCTGTACACGCCATCCAAGCTCTGTTTGACACAATGCCCACGCGTATCAAGGCCGTTATTACGGCCAGAGGTGGTTGTTCTGGGTATTGATTTCTCAGGATCTATGCACCCAAATTGCGTGAAAATGTAATCACATGTCAGTTCTACTGCAATATATTTTTCCAATGAATACCCGTTTATCATATGCATTTCTTCTTGCTTTAACAAATTTATTGGCCGGTAGTCTATTTTGTTCGATGAATATGTTCGGGGCGGACGTCTCATGACATTCATTCAGGTTGTTCGTTGATCCATGCACTCAGCTTTTTATTACAGAATGTAGCTGAACCCTGTGGCCGAACACGCTGAACTATCGTGACGGCAAGTAGCTCAGTTGTTAAAGCACCTGCATCTGAAGTGCAAAGGTCCCGAGTTCGCGTCTCGTTCCGGCACACAGTTTTAATCCGCCAGGATGTTTTATACCGGTCTCACAATCCGCTGCAGAGTGAAAGTCTCATTCATGAACGGCGCTGTATGACCTCAAATACCTATGATATCCTCTGCAGGTACTTGGAATGGTTGTTCGCACACGCGAATAGTTCTAAAGGCTAATCCCGCATGTTCAACTTTGAACACGTCGACGTTACCGACAGCGTGATGGAAATGGAGTCGCCGGCCTGACTGGCAGTTCGGTTCTAGGCACTACAGTCTGGAACCGAGCTACCGCTACAGTCGTAGGTTCGAATCCTGCCTCGGGCATGGATGTGTGTGATGTCCTTAGGGTAGTTAGGTTTAATTAGTTCTGAGTTCTCGGCGACTGATGACCTCATATGTTAAGTCGCATAGTGCTCAGAGTCATTTGAACTATGTGAAACTGAGTCCCCGTTTGGTAGCCGGCAAAAGTTGAAATGTAATGTCGATTACCTGAACTTATTTGCCATGACCGCAGTGCGCAAAGCCCGCGCGAAGGCCAAGTCATACGACCGGCAGCTGTAAGTACGACACGTCCACTCCGGCCGCCCGCTAAAGCCACACTGTTTCCTTTAAACCATGGAAGCACACATACGTTTTGTTACATTACCACTAAAGAAATGGTTTTGCGTCAGTACGTAAGATAGGGTGATGCAGGTGCTAATTGCGTTTAAGAATTATGACTAACCCAAAATTAATGAAGTGTAAGCGCCTTACCAAGTTCTCAGACAAAACAAGTAATGCAAAAGGTAATTTCGAATGACTGTAGAAATTTCAAGAAATTAACGATTTATTTCATTGCAAAATTAATGACAGCTGTTACATCATTGACAGCAGGGGTGGCCGAGCGATTCTAGGCGCTAGTTCTAAATTCTAGGGGACTGATGACCTCAGAAGTTAAGTCCCATAGTGCCCAGTGCCATTTTTTTGTTACATAACTAGCACAAACAAATATAAAAAGAAAGAAGACTGAAGCTAGCAAATGAACAAGTATTAAAATCAAAACCATAAAAACAAAAAGATTAGACATTTTTTCCTGGTGTTTACTAGATGTAACATGTCAGAAATTTTTAGCATGTTTCACGTTTTTAAATATTAATGCTTTGAAAACTTGTGCCAAGTCAATATACTGTTTTCTTTTTTTTTCACTTAAAAATTCATTTAACAAAAAAAAAGTGATTAAAACTAAATCAAAGGCTTTGCAAGCTGCCCCCAACTCCTCCACCCCCGCCCCTCTCCATAACAAGGGTAATAGAATACCAATTAAGTAATAATAACAATAATAATAATAGCATCAACTTAATCTCTGAAACTTAGCACTCAGTTCAACGCCATCTGTTATGCGACAGTGTAAGCTCACTAGTCAAGTACATCGGTCATCTTCCTGGTGCGATGAAAACGCACGAGTTTACGTAACAGATATATTATTCTACTTCACGTCTAAGGCAACTGCACGCTAAATAACGTTACAGAGAACTGTTTGCAATTCAGATTGTTCGTGTCGATGAACTTTCGTACTCACAAGTTCTTCTCCCAAGTCAGAGAGTGCTATAAATGGTTGTGAAGAGAGAGGAAACTGCTGGAAGGTCCGAGGTCGGATACGATAAGAAAATAGGAATCAACCAGGAACGGTACACCACGTTGTAGACGAACTGATACAGTTCGCAGGTAAACGACCCGTATGTGGCGACGCTGACCTTCCATTTATATTAAGATGAGTAATAATTTTCTGCGTTAATAAATAGGAAAGTTTGGAGAAGGTCCTCATTTCACTTAACAGTCACGTATTTTCAGAAATTCATGAAGAAATTAAAGTATAAAGGAATGATGTTATGAGATGTAGTACTTACTCGTATATTATTTACATTATGTACAGCATTCCTCATGTTTGCCTATAATGTATGCGTCACTATTATCGTAAATTACCTGTAATATGAAAAACAATTTTGTTTGTTTGCAATTAAGTGTGTGATAGCGAGGTAATTTGAAGTAAGCATTACAAAAGACGTTCTCCATTTGTGATTGTATTTATGTATTTTATGTTTTACGTATTTCAGTTGTAGCTCGAAAGACTCCTGGTAAGAACGGTTACATAAACGTATGTACTAATTTTTTGTCTTAAAACAAAAAATTAACGTATAAAGTCTCTGTAGGCGGTGTGTTCGGTAAAAGTGAAGTTCCGCGTTCGAGTACCGGTACAGCACAGAGATTTAATCTACCAGCAAGTTTCAAAAGTCACCCAATTCCCTGTAGTGTAAGATTGCTTCTGGAGTTAGGTTAGGAATTACCAGATAACAAATGTTTCTTAGTACATATAATATGCACAATAGGGCATTGTCCAAAACGTGGACATTCTTATTTAATTGAACTTGCTTTTGAATATATACTCACCTGTACAGGTTGACTAACTTTTGATTTTGTCTCCTCTTTGTGCTAAGATAAAACATCTTACTTCAAAAGCAAATCTTTGTTCCAACAAATTATCGGTATCCCTATTGTTACTAAGATCAACAGTAACTTAATTGAAGGAATTAACAGACTCGTACACCTAAGGTAAATGACAAAGAAGGGATATTGGACAATGAAGGAAAGAAATAAAATTAAAAAAAAATACTTGGCTTTCAGTTATAATTCTGAACCCAACATTGACAAATAAATTTCCATTATGTCCCAAAAATCCTTTTACAATTGCTGTTCTAATATTTGCAGTGAGATATAGCAAAGACAACTTACTTGGATGCAAAGCGCTGCGGATTACAGTATACGGAGACCTGGAAAGAAAATTTATCCAGCAGTGCATACTTTCAGGTCGTACACCCCTTTCTTTGTGCAGAACTGACGTAACCTTTGACAGAAAACGCAGATGCTTTAAAGTTGTCCTCGTTTAAAGTTATAACCATAAACTCCGGGTTCCAGTCTAGCAGATGAAGAGACTGTGTCTCGAGGCAGGGTTGTAGCTCACCGATGTCATTATGTATAATAAATAACAATATTCCGCTTTGTACCAACCCGCTGCCACGCGATCGAAGGGATAGTGGAGTCATGAAGGAGAAAAAGAAGTGCTGAAAGCAAACTGCAGTCTTGTTATCCTTTGTTTCTGTTTTCCCGTACGTTCAGACCCACAGACGAAAGCAGTTTCTATGCCGTGGCGGAAAGAACGCATCTGTTCTTTTTCACAGGGTTACATTCTTTTCTCTTTGCTATTCTGAAAGCATTCACGAGAGAGACTTATTTTTTTTCTGTTTTGATCGGCTTCCACAAAGAGTAAGGATATTTTTCCTTCAATGAATCAAGGCACTAGCAGAAAATGGTGGATGAAAATTCTTCGAGGCACAAATGCAAAGAAACGGAATTAGTAATCCGTAAGACTTTCGGCTTATACAGTGTGCTACGTCTTGGGCGTACCGAAATTTAGAGTGAAGGATGCAAAAACAAATACAGCCGACAACAATTTTGGATAAAAAGTGTTATAATCACGAAGAACAGTAAATGAACTAAAATCGAAGGACAGAGGAGAGGTGAGTGGAACTGATGGAATACTTGCAACTGCCTACATACGGTCGCTGGATGCGACTAGAAAAGTGCGCAAATCATTCCCGTTTTCATGAAAGGATCTTTGAACAGGCTCACAGAACTACAGGCCTATGTTGCTGACGTCAGTCTGTTGTAGAATTTTCGAACGGGTTCTATGCCCTCGTGTTATGAGATTACTGAAGACGGAAATATTTTCGGTAGGGAAATGACGACAATGTGAAACCCAGTTCGGCCCTTTAGTCGATGAGACTCAGAGGGAAGTACATTCCGGCATCTGGATTGATGCCATATCCCTTGACCACTGGTAGACATTTGATACAATTCAACGTTATCGCCTAATGAACAAAATAAGAGCGTACGGAATACCAGACTAGCTTTATGATCGGCTTGGACGGTTCCAGGGAAACCGAACACAGCATAAAACCTCCTGGCAGATTAAAACTGTGTTCCGGACCGATAATCGAACTCGGGACCCTCGAGTATCGGAACGGCATACAGTTTTAATCTGCCACACTCCGCTGCAGAGTGAACATTTCATTCCGGAAACATGCCCCCGGCTGTGGAAAATGATGTCTCCGCAATATCCTTTCTTCCAGGAGTCCTAGTTCAGCAAGATCCGCAGGAGATCTTCTTTGAAGTTTGGAAGGTAGGAGAAGAGGCACTGGTGGAATTAAAACTGCGAGGACGGGTCGTCAGTCGTGCACGGGCAGCTCAGATCGTAGAGCAATTGACCGCTATAGGGAAAGGTCCCTAGTTCGAGTCTCGGTCCGTCACACAATATTAATCTGCCAGGAAGTTTCATATCGGCGCACACTCCGCTGAAGAGTGAAAATATCAGTCTGAGAACACAGCACGCCATTCACACAAATAAACAGAAATCAACCGAAGCCCAAATAAGCAAACGTTAGCAATGCATCAAGCGTCCAAACAAATGCAAAAGTAAAATTCTTGGTACCAACTTAAAAGAAAATCCTAAGAAGTCTTGCTTCTATTAAGTCAATAAACGGATCGAAGCCATCTGTCCAGACACTCTGTGACTGATACAGAGAATGAAGCAGGAAAGGCAGAAATATTAAACATCTTTTCCCAAAAATATTTCAAAGAGGACGATCACACTGTAGTTCCTCCTTTAAATCGTAGCACTAACGACAGAATGACAGATGTCGAACTAAGAGGCAACGGGACCCAAAAGCACAGGATCCGACGGGATACCAGTTCGATTCTACACAGAATTTGCGAAATACCTTCCCCAATTTCTAGTAGGAGCGTGCCGTAGGTTTCTCGAGGAGTGAAGCGTTCCCAATGACTGGAAAAAATTACAGGTCATTCAAATTTTTAAGAAGGACTGTCGAACAGACGCACAAAACTGTAGGCCTGTATCGCTACATCGATTTGTTGTAGAATTTTGGAAAATGTTTTAAGCTCGAACATAATGACATTCTGAAGACCGAAATTATCCTCCACAGAAACCATCAAGAATTCCGTAAACAACGATCTGTTCGTCCAAGAGACACAGAAAGCAGTAGCTACAGGTGACCAAGCAGATTCCGTGTTTCTTGACTTCCGAAGGCCATTCATTAGATACAGCATCGCACTACCACCTAATGAACAAAATATGGGCTTATGGAGACTCAAACCATGGGTCTGACTGCACTGAAGTGTTACTAGCAAACAAAACACAAAATGTCACTCTGAACCGAGAGAAGTCTTCAGACGTAAAAGTAACTTCGGGTGTGCTCTAGGGGAGTGTTGTAGGACCATTACTTTTCACAACATATATAAATGAGCCAGTACGTAAGTTACTGTTTGGAGGAAAAATATATTTTCGTTAATGTTTGTAAAGACCCAGTCTCCTGTGCATATATTCTTTCTTTAAAATTCCACACAATGTCTAATTGCTTAATGAAATTTAATAATAATAACTGTTGTGTTCTCTGACACCTTAGTGAAAATTTATCGATGATCAGCGATACTCAAATGGCCTGTTACTGAAACAGAATACATTAGGGAAGAATTTTCTCTTATTTCTGTGTAAGAGCGCGAGCTCATTTACTCTTATTTCCCTTTCTCTGGCGGTCCGTCTAGCGAGCAGACATTCTGTGCAATTTGTGTTTAAATTACAATGTTCGCTCACTTAAAGTAATTAAATGTGATGTCTGTTTAGAACTTTTGTAATTATTTTAAACCCACCTACTCCTAGTGTGAATAGTTACATGATTTTTTGCTGTTGTTTAATTTGTTACAGGCTGGTTCCAGCGAAGTCGGCATACGTTCGTTAACAGCATTCGTGCATTCTTGATAAAATGAGTACAGTGATTCAACGATAATTAATGTTAGCACATCCGATAAACGTGATAAGGTGGGTCTCCAATGCCAGGCTCTACCGCTACACCTATCAAGAAGATAGGCCTTCATTACTGACATAAAACTTATTTATCCTTGACCCCTTTTTACGACACATATATAGGTTCAACTACGGACACAGTGTTTAAGAAAACAGGTATTGAGAAAACAAGTTAACAGGCAAAATGCTTGATAAAATGACAGAGCCTCGAATCTATTTGAAAGCGTCAGTTTTTTAATAGTTCACTACTTCATTTTCATTCACTATTGAATCTTATTCGTTGAAAAATGCTGACAGACATCCTTTAATACGAAAAGTGTTAAGAGTTCTAAACTCTTAGATTATGGATATCCATTTGCGCCGTAAATTAAAATCAAGAATTATATCAAGCCACTTTGTGGATTCACCACATCAAACGTAATATCTCTGGAAGTACCACACAGTTCACACATAGTGTCTGGGGATACTTGAAGCCTTGTGTCAAATATCCTTCTGCTTTCAGTGAGGTTAAAGTGGTTCTTATAGCAACTTTATGAAATATCCATTATCGGACTATGTCTATTGTGAAAAAAAGGGCTTCCACGATTCTGTCTTTCCGTATCACATGCCACAGCGTTTTCCACTGGTTCCCTTGATTTTTCAAAGGAATGAACTAATGTTTATTTCTTTATAACTAGTGCTTTCGACGGCAGACTTCAATCGGGCAGCTTTAATTAAATATAGTACAGTTTAAGTCGATACAATACACAAAGATCAGATAAAAGATTGTGACCACCACCATCTGCGATACTGAGTGCCACTTGGTGGCGTTGTGGACGCATTACGTATGTATAAGACGGATGTATAGGTGAAACAGAGAGAAATGAGGAGTGATTCTAGCGAAGATCCGTGCGACAAGTGGGGAAATCTATGCACATAAGCGACTTTTACAAAGGACAGATTGTTGTGGCCCAGATCGATTATATCGGAGATTTGTAGAGGTCAGGGGCCTTCCCGCTCTGCTAAGCAAGATAGGCGGTGATCTGTGGAAGATATGACGACAGAATGCAATGCTGGTGCAGGCACAAGTGCTATGGGAAACAAAGTTTAGTGCTCATTCTTGAACATGAAGCGTCGCAGGAAACATCTCCTACGTGTTTTCATGTGGATCCAATAACTACATGGATTGCTGTTGCAGTAGGAATGAAGTCAATAAGATTGGATAATTGATCAATGGTAACATGTCACCTGGTTCCATGAATCACCTTTCTCCTCACACCAGGTCGATGGTGGTGTCCAGATACATTGAAAGGCTACAGTACCGCCCGACACTGAAAATAGGTACAAACACTCTTCGTTATTCTTGTCAAAACAACATATTTTTTGTAATAATAACTCAATTTCACTTAATACACCGAAGCCGGATACCAGTGTAGGAAAGAATGACAATTTTTTTATTTAATTGATCACATGTGAACTCCCACAAAATAAATCCCTACATCCAGTTTGGCGAGATCTGTGAAATGAATGAATGTATGGTCGTCTGCTAACCGCAGATAGTGAATGTGCAATATATGATCATCTTTGAGACGGTCCTTTGGTCACCTTTGGTGGAACTAAAGAGATTAAATTTATCAGAGCTTTGAGAGCCTGAAATGTGGCTGACCCATACAGTAGCAAGGTGCTCCCCCACCTCGGCGAAGGTGCGAGATGACCTGAAGAACGGCCACGTTTCAGCACTCTGGCGCTAGATCTTGTGTTGGTAAGACCTGTGTAGGTGTGCCCCATAAAGACAAAAGAGTGGAGAGAATGGTATGGATATGAAATACTTAAGAGTGGGGGGGAGAATTAAATGACAGGCAGGTAATATTAAGGGGATTATAGTAATCTTCGGAAGTGAAGAAACCACGTGTAGCAATAAGTTGAAATACTTGCGAGTGCTAGTACTAAGTTGAAGTACTTCCGAGTGCTAAAGTTAAGTTGAATTACTGGCGTGTATACTATAAGTTGGAAATATTTAAGAAATGGCGTGTGCAGGACTTGAAATTAGAGACGAGTACTTCCACGTGGTGAGTACTGTGTGAGTCTCAATCTGTGTATGAGACAAAGGATGAAGAGAAGTACACGTTCATGGTATCAGTTGAGGACTCGCGTGTGTGACGAATATGTTCTTAATATTACTTTGCGTGTTATGTTTACGTGTGACGCTAGATTCAAACTCTAATACTCTGAGAGAGAAGCAAGGTGAGTCAGCCGTCTATCCAGCAACGCCACTTGGCTTGCATTGCACACGAAGACGTGCATATATCCTCCAGAGTTCATAGTAGGAAAGAAAAGTTACAAAGTGGGGCAGTGTCGTGTGAAACTGGGATTAATACTAGTTGAAGTGGGGAAGCTGAAAGTGAAGTGATTCTAACGTTGTGACTATTCTTTGTGATTTTGTTGTATGTTGCCAGTGTGATGTATTTCACGTAATTTAATTATGTGTGGTTGCATGAGAGAGTAGCAAGACAGCTTCAGAGGCAGTGGGTTATGCATGTTCCTTTTTGTACCGCTCGGTCTGGAGGAAATTTTCGTGATCATGGGTGTGAGAGCCGAAGAAGAGATACAGCAAAAGATCCACCATTCTATCTAGAAATTGCATTGTAGCGTTAGATAATTACGAGACCATAAGATAGAGAATCACCAATGTAAAGCCATGCCCACTGGACGGAGTTTCTCATATGTAATTATTGTTGTATAAAATGTAATGGTGTGTTTAGGTCATCTTTGAATCATAATAGTATTTATCGGAATAGAAAAGTCAGTGAAAAGAAAAAGATTGGTGGACTTGTTATTCTAATAGTGTGTAGTCATGATAACCAGAATTTATAATGTGTGTGCCATTCATATTAAGTGCGATGGTAACGTGTTGATCAAAGCCGTTGGGTAAGAAAGAAAATGTGCTATTGCCAGAGCGTAGTGCACAATCAGAGTTGTGTAAATTCCCAATAGTCAGATGTGCGTTATCCATTTCCGTTGCGTAATATTCAAACAGGAGAATAATTTGTAGCTTAATTGTGGGTACTAGAGCTCATAATCAGTCATTGATGTTAGTCGTGAAATAAGAATAAATCCACTCGCTTGGCAGACCACTCATCTTGCAGGCCTGACAGCTTGATGCCACAGTATGAGCACGGCATGTGGGTGCCTCTCAACATTGTCAAACAGGCGAACAGCTGCTCGGAACACATACCACATCATAGACGCAGTCTGGTGGGGGCAGTATTATTCTGTAGCGGACTTTCATCTCGGCTTTCAAAGGGCTTTCTACTTGAACACTATTGCAGACTACCTGCATCGCTTCTGGGTGGATGACGTCGATATCTTCTAGCAAGACTGCTCCCCATATCGCAAGTCCAGGGTCGTGTTACGGTGGTTTTGAGGAGCTTAACAGCGAACTCTCGTTAATGTGGTGTCCACCACATTCGCAAATCCACCTCATCTAAACCCGCTGGAACACATCATATAAACTCTCAGGGCAACAGCTCCTCGCCCACAAGCTACCGGCTCGTAATTGACGGCAACATGAGCGTAGACATTTTGTACTATATACCTCCGAAAATCTACAGAAGTCTTATCAGATCCATAATATGCACAATCGCTTCTGTTTTGCATCCCAAAGGAGGATCGACGTACCATTAAGCAGGCGGTCACAATGATTTGGCTCAACCGTGTAGTACTGTACTGAAGTTTTCTCACTAGAAAACTCCTCCCGAACAGGCCATGGAGGGGCAAAGACACCGCCGTGTCATTCTCAGACCACAGGCGTCACTGGATGCGTATGTGGAGGGGCATGTAGTCAGCACACCACTCTCCAGGTCATATGTCAGTTTCCGAGACCGGAGCCGCTAATTCTCAATCAAGTAGATCCTCAGTTTGCCTCACAAGGGCTGAGTGCACCCCGTTTGCCAACAGCGCTCGGCAGACCGTATGGTCACCCATCCAAGTGCTAGACCAGCCCGACAGTGCTTAACTTCGGTGATCAGACAGGAACCAGTGTTACCACTGCAGCAAGGCCGTTGGCTTTGGCACTAGAAGCGCAGTCTAATTTGTTAATATCAGTGAAGTGTGTCCAATAATACCGCCACATGGTAATGATTCATGATGGTGCACACACTGTCATTACAGCTGACAGCATTTTTCAATTTACACCTAAGCTTCACACGATCCTTCACAGTATGCCAAGATTACACTGCACAATTGAAGTCCTCCCTCACTCAGCAGCTGGTACCAATGCTAGTGGTCTCATCCCATCAAGCCAGAGGACATGTGGGAAAACCTAACTGTTTAGAGCAGAAACACAGCAGATCGACGAGCGGCCGATCGTGGCAGCACAAATGAAGACTTCTGCTCTAATATGGCTAAGGAACACTACATGACAAGCGGAGTTAGTGGGTGAAGAACATCGTATGTTATGTGTTTCATGAATATCAGTTGATGGACCTATCATAAATTGAGAAATAGAAGCTCTACGTCTAATTTCATCTCCACACTAATGGCAACTTTATCAAGATGTGAACATATAAATACTGGTTAGTGCCCAAACTATGGTTGCTAGTCATAGTTAATTTGCTGTGCACATGCGACATCCTTGACGCTGAGTTATCGACAGTATCTGCCTTGTGTACGTCTCCACCCCGTTGCTAGGAAATGGGAGGACACCAGCGTGCAAGAAGGCGCGTAAGCAGCTGCAGGTGGGGATATAGGGGCGTGTGCGGCAAGCAGAAATGATAGGGAACTTGCAGCAGTGTGGAGAGTTGGAGGTTCGGTTTTCCTAGGACATGTGAGCGCTACACTGGGTCGAACATAGCTAAGGGCGGAGGTGGAGGCCTGGCCTATGGAATGTTGCTGGTACCATCACGCTGGTTGGATAGTAACTATCAGGTACTCAAACATCTACATCTACATCTACATTTGTACTCCGCAAGCCACCCAACGGCGTGTGGCGGAGGGAACTTTATGTGCCACTGTCATTACCTCCCTTTCCTGTTGCAGTCGCGGGAAGGACTGCGGGAAAGCCTCCGAGCGCGCTCGAATCTCTCTAATTTTACATTCGTGATCTCCTCAGGAGGTATAAGTAGGGGGAAGCAATATATTCGACACCTCATCCAGAAAGGCACCCTCCCGAAACCTGGACATCAAGTTACACCGCGATGCAGAGCGTCTCTCTTGCAGAGTCTGCCACTTGAGTTTGCTAAACATCTCCGTAACACTATCACGCTTACCAAATAACCCTGTGACGGAACGCGCCGCTCTTCTTTAGATCTTCTCAATCTGTCAACCCGACCTGGTACGGATCCCACACTGATAAGCAATACTCAAGTATACGTCGAACGAGTGTTTTGTAAGCCAACTCCTTTGTTGATGGACTTCATTTTCTAAGGACTCTCCCAATGAATCTCAACCTAGCACACGCCTTACCAACAATTAATTTTATATGATCATTCCACTTCAAATCGTTCCGCACGCATACTCCCAGATATTTTACAGAAGTAACTGCTACCAGTGTTTGTTCCGCTATCATATAATGATACAATAAAGGATCCTTCTTTCTATGTATTCGCAATACATTACATTTGTCTTATGTTAAGGGTCAGTTGCCACCCCCTGCACCAAGTACCTATCCACTGCAGATCTTCCTGCATTTCGCTGCAATTTTCTAGTGCTGTAACTTCTCTTGTATACTGCAGCATCACCCGCGAAAAGCCGTATAGAACTTCCGACGCTATCTACTAGGTCACGCCAGAGGTTACTTTAACGTCTGTAGACGTCTCTCCATTGAGAACAACATGCTAAAATCTCTTCAATGCAGCCACACAGCTGGTCTGATATTCCGTAGGCTCTTACTTTGTTTATTAGGCGACACTGCGGAAATGTATCGAACACCTTCCGGAAGTCAAGGAAAATGGCATCTTCCTGGGAGCCTGTATCTACCATTTTCTGGGTCTCACGAACAAATAAAGCGAGTTGGGTCTTACACGATCGCTGTTTCCGGAATCCATGTTGATTCCTGCAGAGTAGATTCTGGGTTTCCAGGAAAGGAGCCGGCTCGGGGAACTGTTGCGTTCCTATATTCTGAATGCCCTTTTCTGTAAATGGCAGTTATTTTGTTCTTAACTGACATTTACGCTGTACAGCCTGGTTCCTTTCCGAACTAAAACTAAATTCTGAATAGGCTTCGAAAGGCCCAACGGCACTGACCGGCCGCAATGACATCCTCAGCTTATGGGCGTCACTGGATACGGATATGGGGGGGGGGGGGGGGGGGGGGGAGTGTGGTCAGAGCACCACTCTCCCGGCCGCAGCCAGGACTCAGTATACTGGACGCTAACCCAACTGCTAGCCAGCACGACAGCGCTTAATTTCGGTAACCTGACAGTGATCAGTGTTACCACTGCGGCAAGGCGATTGGCCGTTTCAGCGCTAGCTAGTTTTTATGGTTGTTGCTCCGATATTCTGTTGTGAGCGAAGGCGCTCGTTTGTATTTATCTACCTGCCTATGCTTAGCATATTTTGTAGATTCTATTTGCGATTTGTGGCGAATGTGAGTTGTAATTTACATTTTGATTCCAACTTATCGCTTTACTGGGGAGTCTGGCTTCACCGTATATGCAAATACATGCTCGCTGTAAAGATTTTCTGTAAGCTACTTGTCTCTTGTATTACCTATTCAGTGCTTGCCAACCTTGTTTCAGTTACTGGTCTTTTATATTTTATTAGACTAGTGTTTATCTCTACTTTTGTGTGTATGTGTATTACCGGACAGATATGCCATTTTTCTTAAACATGGTTGCTTGGTTCAGTGACCGTTTATACATTAAAATTGAAACAAATGAGCCCTCAGTCACAATTTTTTAGTCTGATTAACCAGGTTTCAATACTTCTATGAGTGCCTTCATCAGAATGTAGACATAAAGTGGTCTATATCGTAATTACAAATTTTTGGGAAGAAAAATATTTCTTATATAAAGATGTGTAAATGCTGACTAAAGATACAAGACAGAGACAGTAATTAGATATCACCTATAAAATAAATAACAGGTTGCAATCTGTGGCTGTACAGGTATGAGCAGCCCTTAGAGGCTCTCCTTCAAACATTCCTTTCAAATACACTACCGGCCATTAAAATTGCTACACCACGAAGATAACGTGCTACAGACGTGAAATTTAACCGACAGGAAGAAGATGTTGTGGTATGCAAATGATAAGCTTTTCAGAGCATTCACACAAGATTGGCGCCGGTGGCGACACCTGCAACGTGCTGACATGAGGAAAGTTTCCAACCGATTTCTCCAGCAGTTGACCAGCGTTGCCTGATAAAACGTTCTTGTGAAGCCTTGTGTAAGGAGGAGAAATGCGTACCATCACGATTCCGACTTTGGTAAAGGTCGGATTGTAGCCTATCACGATTGCGGTTTATCGTATCTCGACACTGCTGCTCGCGTTTGTCGAGATCCAATAACTGCTAGCAGAATATAGAATTAGTGTGTTCAGGAGGGTAATACGCAACACCGTGTTGGATCCCAACGGCCTCGTATCACTAGCAGTCGAGATGACAGGCATCTTATCCGCATGTCTGTAACGGATCGTGCAGCCACGTCTCGATCCTTGAGTCAACACATGGGGACGTTTGCAAGACAACAACCGTCTGCAGGAACAGATCGACGACGTTTGCAGCAGCATGGCCTGTCAGCTCCGAGACCATGGCTGCGGTTACCCCTGACGCTGCATCACAGACAGGAGCGTCTGCGATGGTATAGTCAACGACGATCCTGGGCGCACGAATGGCAAAACGTCATTTTTTCGGATGAATCCAGGTTCGGTTTACAGCAACATGATGGTCGCATCCGTGTTTGGCGTCATCGCGGTGAACGCACGTTGGAAGCGTGTATTCGTCATCGCCATACTGGCGTTTCACCCGGCGTGATGGTATGGGATGCCATTGGTTACACGTCTCGGTCACCTCTTGTCGGATTCACGGCACTTTGAACAGTGTACGTTACATTTCAGATGTGTTACGACCCGTGGCTCAACCCTTCATTTGATCCCTGCGAAACGCTACATTTCAGCAGGATAATGCACGACTGCATGTTGCAGGTCCTGTGCGGGCCTTTCTGGATAGAGAAAATGTTCAAATGGTTCAAATGGCTCTGAGCAATATGGGACTCAACATCTGTGGTCATAAGTCCCCTACAACTTAGAACTACTTAAACCTAACTAACCTAAGGACATCACACACATCCATGCCCGAGGCAGCATTCGAACCTGCGACCGTAGCAGTCCCTCGGTTCCGGGGAAAATGTTCGGCTGCTGCCCTGGCCAGTACATTCTCCTGATCTCTTACCAACTGAAAACGTCTGCTCAGTGGTGGCCGAGCAACTGACTCGTCACAATACGCCAGTCACTACTCCTGATAACTGTGGTATCGTGTTGAAGCTGCATGGGCAGCTGTATCTGTACACGCCATCCAAACTCTGTTTGATTCAATACCCAGGCGTATCAAGGCCGTTATTACAGCCAGAGGTGGTTGTTCTGGGTACTGATTTATCAGGATCTATGCACCCAAATTGCGTGAAAATATAATCACATGTCAATTCTAGTATATTATATTTGTCCAATGAATACCCGTTTCTCATCTGAATTTCTTCTTGGTGTTGCAATTTTAATGGCCAGTAGTGTGTTTTGTGACTAAAGCCATTCTGGCCTGTTATTTATTTTATGCGTGACATGTAAATGCTGTCTCTGTCTTGTGTCATTAGTCAGTAATTCCCCTTTTTTTTACATAAAATTTTTTTCTTCCCACTAAGACCACTTTAAATGTCTAATTTCTGATGAAGGCACTCTTAGAAATGTTGAAACCTTGTTAATAAGACTAAAAATTGTGTCCGAGGGCTCATTTGTTTCAATTTTAGATTATCCATTATTTAAAAATTCGTTTATTGAATTCGAGGGCGAAACCAGAAAGGGCTATGATGTGGCCTTAACAAGTTCATTAATGAGTGAACACAATGAACAGGTCTTAATGAAAGTGTTGGGGTAACAACTTGAACATCATTTGTTTCTTTAAAAGATCTCCACAAATTTTTTTCTGTTGAAAGAGCGCAAAATTACAGTAACTTAATCCACAGTGAGAATCCAAATTCTGCATTACGTTCCAAATGTATTACAAGAAGCGATTTACGAATTCAGCATTAAACCTTTTCTTACTAACCACTCCACAACAAGGTTAGTTTACATTAAGAAACCAAATTAGCATTATCTTCCAAAGCATTACAGAAACAGTTTACTCATTTCAGGTATAAATTCTTTCATTATTAAATTGTGTTTAATAAGGAAAGATTTAGGCTTCAAAAATTTCAAGCAACACAGCATAATCTAAGATGTCTTAGACCACAATTAATTATGGTGAACCGATCCAACGTGAACGCCAAATTAAACTCGAGGTAGATCTCGGACACCCGATCCGCAGAGACAAGGTGTGAGGTTAACGCTGGCTCACCTGCAACATACGTAAAACTTCTCTCAAATAAATAAGAGTTAAAACAACAGTTCATTGGACCATATCAAAACATTGCACTCAAAGATATAGTAGAAGCCGACACGAGATATTTGACAGCATCAAGACATTAATCTCTATAAATTTTATATTAATTTTAACAAAGCGCGCCTAACAACCAAGAGATGCAAGGTCATTTGTCAAGGTGTAACGCACCTACTACCAGTTACCTCGACTAGAGAACCTGAGTGACTTCGGTACATCCAAAGGATTACTGAGACAACTATTAGCTAAAACTTTATAATTACAAATCACTAATCCTTCTGCACAACGGTTGTTACTATTCCCAAGGGGTGCCTCCTTATTGATAAACGAAAGCTGAATAGTTAAAATTAAAAACACACACACACATAGGTAATAAGGCCTTTTAAAGTAATTAACCTCCAATAACACTAAAAGATGTAACCCAAACGGATCTCCCTGCAGTATCTGTCTTATCAAATCAAGAGGTTTCAAGAATTTGCATACGAGGAAGAGGGTTGAGCACACTTGAGGAAACTTCAGAAATAAACATCATCAAAGCAGAGCTGCAAAACGGATGGCGAAGACGTGAGCACCAGGCAGGAAATAATCAATAAACTGATGCAGCACACACGATATGCACCAGCTAGAATGAGTGAACGCTCACCATTGAAAAGGTAGCGGCAAATCCTAAGCTCTGTCTTCGACCAAGCATGGCAAGAAACGTAGACGAATATCCACTCAAACTACTCATCAAACGGCTGGCTCGTCGCAGTAACTGTCTCAACGAACGGCGCCATCCCCCCCCCCCCCCCCCCCACGGAACCCCTCTCCCAGTCCCAAAAAGAAAAATCTCGGACCGCACTAAGTTAATTTTTGAAGGTTTAACCGCAACCACGATTCCCCCACCGTCGCCAACACATGATGGAGGCGGTCCTAATGTTTGGCAAAAGTCTTAGCGTAAATGACAACGTCATCCAAATAATTGTATACAAACCGGAATTTGACATCATCAAAAACAGAATAGAGCAAGTGGGACAGAACTGCTGCGTTGCTGCATTTAATTCCTTCCCAGAGAAATTTGATAATAGGCTTGGTTGAGGGTCACTACGTCTGGGTTCAGAGATCATCCTCAGTTCGTACAGGCGGTTGGCGGAATTGGTGAAGGCGGAAAGCCTCGCTCGCTTGGTAGAATCTAAGCTAATTATTTGTAGTATCGTTCCCAGAACCGATCGTGGTCCTCTGGTTTGGAGCCGAGTAGGAGGCTTAAACCAGAGGCTCAGACGATTCTGCGGAGATCTGGGATGCAAATTTCACGACCTCGGCTATCGGGTGGAGAAATGTAGGGTCCCCCTGAATAGCTCAGGCGTGCACTACACGCCGGAAGCGGCTACGAGGGTAGCGGAGTACGTGTGGAGTGCACATGTGGGTTTTTTAGGTTAGAGAATTCCCTATCTAGGCCCGAAAAGACGCCTCCTGAGACGCGGCAAGGTAGCAGTAGGCAAAATGCAACAGGGAATAACAATATTAACGTGCTAATAATAAACTGCAGGAGTGTCTATAGAAAGTTCCCAGAACTGCTCTCATTAATAAACGGTCACAATGCCCATATAGTACCAGGGACAGAAAGTTGGCTGAAACCAGACGTAAACAGTAATGAAATCCTAAACTCAGATTGGAATGTATATAGCACAGTTAGGCTGGACGGTGAAGGGGGAGGCGTGTTTATAGCGATAAGAAGTGCAATAGTATCGAAGGAAATTGACGGAGATCCGAGATGTGAAATAATTTGGGTGAAGGTTACGGTTAAAGCAGGCCCAGACATGGTAACTGGATGTCTCTATAGGCCCCCTGGCTCAGCAGCTGTTGTGGCTGAGCACCTGAAGGATAATTTGGAAAATATTTCGAGTAGATTTCCCCACCATGTTATAGTTCTGGGTGGAGATTTTAATTTGCAGGATATAAACTGGGAGACTCAAACGTTCATAACGGATGGCAGGAACAAAGAATCCAATGAAATTTTTTTATGTGCTTTGTCTGAAAACTATCTTGAGCAGTTAAACAGAGAACCGACTCGTGGCGATAACATATTAGACCTTCTGGTGACAAACAGACCCGAACTATTTGAAACAGCTAACGCAGAATAGGGAATCAGCCACCATAAAGCGGTTACTGCATTGATGATTTCAGACCTAAATAGAAATATTAAAAAAGGTAGGAAGATTTTTCTGTTTAGCAAAAGTGACAAAAAGCAGATTACAGAGTACCTGACGGCTCAAAGCAAAAGTTTTGTCTCAAGTCCAAATTGTGTTGAGGATCAGTGGACAAAGTTAGAAACCATCGTACAATATACGTTAGATGAGTATGTTCCAAGCAAGATCATAAGAGATGGAAAAGAGCCACCGTGGTACAACAACCGAATTAGAAAACTGCTGCGGAAGCAAAGGAAACTTCACAGCAAACATAAACATAGCCAAAGCCTTGCAGACAAACAAAAATTGCGCGAAGTGAAATGTAGTGTGAGGAAGGCTATGCGAGAGGCGTTCAATGAATTCCAAAATAAAGTTCTATGTACTGACTTAGCAGAAAATCCTACGAAATTTTGGTCTGATGTCAAAGCGGTAGGAGGATCAAAACAAAATGTCCAGACACTCTGTGACCAAAATGCTACTGAAACAGAGGATGACAGACTAAAGGCCGAAATACTAAATGTCTTTTTCCAAAGCTGTTTCACAGAGGAAGGCTGCACTGTAGTTCCTTCTCTAGATTATCGCACAGATGACAAAATGGTAGATATCGAAATAGACGACAGAGGGATAGAGAAACAATTAAAATCGCTCAAAAGAGGAAAGGCTGCTGGACCTGAATGGATACCAGTTCGATTTTACACAAATTACGAGAAGGAACTTACATCCCCTTCTTCCCTTTCTTGCAGCGGTGTACCGTAGGTCTCTAGAAAAGCGTAGCGTTCCAAAGGATTAGAAAAGGGCACAGGTCATTCCCGTTTTCAAGAAGGGACGTCAAACAGATGTGTAGAACTATAGACCTAGATCCCTAACGTCAATCAGCTGTAGAATTTTGGAACACGTATTATGTTCGAGTATAATGAGGCTAGAAATCTACTCTGTAGGAATCGGTATGGTTTTCGAAAAATACGGTCGTGTGAAACCCAGCTTGCGCTATTCGTCCACGAGACTCCGAGGGCAATAGACAAGGGTTAGTTAACAGGTAGATGCCGTGTTTCTTGACTTCCGCAAGGCGTTCGATACAGTTCCCCACAGTCGTTTAATGAACAAAGTAAGAGCATATAGACTATCAGACCAATTGTGTAATTGGATTGAAGAGTTCCTAGATAACAGAACGCAGCATGTCATTCTCAATGGAGAGAAGTATTTCGAAGTAAGAGTTATTTCAGGTGTGCCGCAGCGGAGTGTCATAGGACCGTTACTATTCACAATACATATAAATAACCTTGTGGATGACATCGGAAGTTCACTGAGGCTTTTTGCAGATGATGCTGTGGTGTATAGAGAGGTTGTAACAATAGAAAATTGTTCTTAAATACAGAAGTATCTGCAGAAAATTTACGCATGGTGCAGTGAATGGCAATTGAATCTCAATGTAGACAAGTGGAATGTGCTGCGAATACATAGAAAGATAGATCCCTTATCATTTAGCTACAGAATAGCAGGTCAGATACTGGAAGCAGTTAATTCCATAAATTATCTGGGAGTACGCATTAGGAGTGATTTAAAATGGAATGATCATATAAAGTTGATTGTCGGTAAAGCAGATGCCAGACTGAGATTCATTGGAAGAACCCTAAGGAAATGCAATCCGACAACAAAGGAAGTAGGTTACAGTACGCTTGTTCGCCCACTGCTTGAATACTGCTCAGCAGTGTGGGATCCGCACCAGAGAGGGTTGATAGAAGAGATAGAGAAGATCCAACGGAGAGCAGCGCGCTTCGTTACAGGACCATTTAGTAATCGCGAAAGCGTTACGGAGATGGTAGATAAAGTCCAGTGGAAGACTCTGCAGGAGAGACGCTCAGTAGCTCGGTACGGGCCTTTATTAAAGTTTCGAGAACATACCTTCACCGAAGAGTCAAGCAGTATATAGCTCCCTCCTACGTATATCTCGGGAAGAGACCATAAGGATAAAATCAGAGAGATTAGAACCCACACAGGAGCATACCGACAATCCTTCTTTCCACGAACAATACGAGACTGGAATAGAAGGGAGAACCGATAGAGGTACTCAAGGCACTCTCCGCCACGCATCATCAGGTGGCTTGCGGAGTATGGATGTAGATGTAGATGTAGATGTAGATGTAGATATAGAAATACTTCGCTCCAGCAATCCATGTAAAACAATGGGACAGATCAAACAAGCGAATCGCTTCCAGAACTCTTCATTCAGATCACGGTAATCAACAGAAGTAACTCCCGCAATACGGTTTTTTCACAAGCAGAATCTCTACCTCCAGACACAGCATCTTCATTTTCGAAAATGCCAGGCGGTAGGGCGACTTCCTAGCGGGCACCTGATCTGTCAACTGAATACGATATTCGATTTTATTTGTCAATCCCAATTTATCCGTAAGGACAAAAGGGAATTATAGCAGCACAGCTGACACTTGCTAGGCTTCCTCGACTGACAGATGCCCCAGATCAAACTCTACATACCCTGCATCCCTCAAATGGACCCCAGATTTAAGAGCACGCCGACAAAAGGGGAATCTCACCGATGGCACAAACCTGAAACGAAAGTGCCCTTACCCATAACCCAAGACAAGCCCGGTCTTACTAATGAAGCCGTTGGACATATAAAATCACCTACTCGACAATAAAGACACCCACTAGCAGGGCAGAACCTGGTGAACAAGGATAGTAACTTATCAAATTTAGAAATAGTGAGCTGTCAAAAAGCAGTCTAACTCAGTGACACCAAGCTTCGAGGGTCTAAAAGGATGCTTGCACAAGAATAACGGTGAGGATTCAAACTACACATACTCATGCGCTTGTAGAGGAAGTACCATGAAGTCTATTTAACCTCTGGCGTCACTTGTTTTGCGCTGATTTACCTTATCGTTCTCATGAGTGGGCAAAATGCCCTGCGAGTGACATCATTAACTATGATAGTGCTACCATTCGGAAGACGCCCAACTCCCCCAGCCCTCTAACACCTGGCGTCAGTTTGAGCCATGCCAATGACGTCAGACACTAGGCGCTCTAGGTCGCAAAATGCGGTACACTTTTCTGAAAAAAAAAACCTGTGGGAGAGATCGTCGTTATTAATTCCCTGTACAATAATTAAGACCATCTTGTAAGGTGTCAGGCAAATCCAACACCTTCCATGAAAACCCTGAGATGATAAGCAAATCCAGTAGTATGTCACATAGCTCTGAATAAATCTTAACATTAAATTAACCAAAGTAATACGAGTAACGAGTGAGCAAATGGAATACCACAGACCAACACAAGAATGCCTAAATCCATGTCACACCTTCCCACCTTAGACAGACACAGTTCCGAGGAGAGAAACGAGAAGAGAAGCCGAGAGCAGAACCGTTTTAAGCTAGAAGCCCCTACGATAAGGGATGGACACCCACGTCGTCAGCTAACCACCAGGACCCCCCCCCCCCCCAGTCCACGTTAAAAGCTAGAACGAGGATAATGTAGGCCAAGGCACAGAAATCCTAAGTCAGCATACGACAGAGAAGCAGGAAAGTAGAGATACAGCCGATGAGCATTCTAACTTGCGTCTTGAATACGTAGAACCCATAGTACAAGTAATCAGAACTCCCTCGCCACAGAGTACAAGGAATTCGAGCAGAAACGTGTCACCGCACAGTTCAATGCAATCGGTTGCAAACCAACACTTGGGGGAAAACACAGAGCATAGGACGCCGGAAGAAAACGCAATAGGACCCACCAATCTGGCAAAATTATTACAATTAATAACGGAAACACTGACAAGACAAAATAAAGAAATTGCGAACCAAATTAAAATTCAGCATGCAGAAACGACGAACCAAATTGCAGAAATCACGAAAGAAATGCGTGAGATTAAAGAACAAAAGAAAAAATTCAGTTACACCTAAGTCATATTGAAGACGAGGCAAAAGAATCTCGAGAAGTGATAGGAAACTTAGTAAGAGGTCAGAATCAATTGAGAACAGACATTGACAAGGTACAAGCGGACATACAAACATTGCGTAATGACACTCAGGACGAGATCAAAACATTACATAACAACACCCAGGAAGAAGTCAAGAAATTAGAGAAACAGATAAACGTAATTACCAGACAAGCAGCAAATACAGCGCGTGAAATTATTGAAAACAGTGTGCTACACAAACGTATCACAAAAGCAGCGCTGAAAAGATATGATAACCGCATAGTCAAAATAGAAGCGCAAACGAAGCGACAATTTCAGAAATTGCGAACAAAGTCGTTGCAAACCATTGAAGAGCATAGTGAATAGGATCGAACAGGCACTGAGTCTGCAACCACATCCGTATCTGTAACAGTACCGGAAAAACAAGCAATTAACGAAGATATCATGCATTTTCGATTCCAATCACAGGCGGAAAGTAACATACGTGAAATCAGACAGCCTGCACCACAATAAACACGTTTCGAAATTCTTGATGAACAAACGGCACCAAAAACACATGCAGAACCACAAATGTATGTTTCAAGACAGTTTGGTTCGTGCAATGAAGCGGCAAGGTTAGCCAGACAAGATACCAAACCAATACCTGACAATGGAAAGCCAGGTCGCGAAGAATACAGTGCAACGCATTCAGCTACACGTTCACAACCGATGGAAGAAAATTATTGCGTACCACTCCAACGATACTACGCAAGGGTAGGCGAAAATTACAGTGGACAATAACCAATGGATCTACCACAACCGGAAAGAACGACGGGAAAAATGATCAGAAACAAAAGTGGCGAAGAATCGCGAATTTCATATGGAACTATGACGACGTACGACAACGATCATTTCCTCACAGTCAGAAAATTTCAGCCCTTTCGAGAAGGATACTCATTACATCCACGAACTTTTATTGATCAATTCCAAGTAGGATTACCAGAACACAGGACGCGAGCACACAAATTAGACTATATGTGCACACATGTCAGGAACAGTCGCAGAAACCATGCAGAATGTTGTTGCGACATGCCGATCGTACGAAGACTTCAGAGAGAAGTTTCACGATATGGGTCCAGCGAAGCACAGAACAGAGTGAAGTACGAATTATTACAGAACCCATATTTTGAAAATTCAGAAGAGAACAGTCCCGTGAAATTTTTCGCATTAATGGCAAAGAAAAATAAATGCTTAGATTTACCATACAGTGACAGAGAGTTGATTAAATTATGCGTGATGTAGTTACCATTGAAATACGAGCAATCATTAGTAGTTCGTTGTGGCAATGACATCGAAGCATTTAAAGGTATTCTAAGGGAACTAGAGTTAATATTTTCGGAAGATGACGCAAGAAAAAGACGAAGCGCACGTAAAAACGAAAGCAAAAAGCAGTGGAATCCACAAGATACAGTACGAAGAAACAATTGTTACGAACCACATGATAACTTCGCACCAAGAAACGACAACAGATTTCAACAAAGAACCGGTTATGGATTTAGAAGAGAATGTGGCAATAACTATAATTCACCCAGGAACGGCAACAACTATTACAGAGGGAATAACGACAACCGGAACGGGTATTGGAACGCCAATAGACCGACCAATTATCAACAAAGAAACCAATATCAACAAGCGGAGCAAGAAAAGAGAATACAGATAGAAGAGGTGTAGGTAAGACCACCAAACCCCGAAAAACGTTCGAATTGACAGCTAAGCTTTCATGCCAAAGGGAATAACGCACCGACACAGGACAATTGCAGCACCTTGAACAGAGAAGTAAATACCTTATCACGAGAAGAGAAGAAGGAAGAAACAAATCAGCAGGGATCAGATGAAAACGAAGACAGGAAAATAACAATATCGTGCTGGACGAAATTAATTGGGAGAATACTGACGAGGAAGTTGAATTAACAGAGGCATGCACAACAAATGTAGGAGGAAACGACGAAGTAATGAGTATTGCAGAGCTACTTGTGATGGAAACCAGGGAAAGCGAATTCAATGAGGATAGTGCGCATTCGACAGAAGTTGAAAATAAGTTACTAGTGGGCACACAACCCAACGTATATAATGAACGAAGTTATGAAGCGATAATTAGAGCATTAATATGCGATTATGTGGAAGAAGCGACGAAGAAGGAGAAGATAGACGAGAATGAGGAAAAAGTAGAGGATGTTGAAGAAAGCGTAAATGAAGGAAGAAACAGAGAAGAGGAAATAAAAGAGAGAGAAGTAGCAGTCGAAGCTTATCCTACAGAAAGTTCGAATTCACAAGGGAAATTCCTGAAAAGACTCATGTATGATTCAGTGGAGGATTCGTTGATGCAAGAAGAAGAAAAACAGAACCAACCCTTTCAAATTCAACCAGTTGTGAAGGCCATGGTAAAGCATTGTAATTGACAGCGGAAGTGAACTGACTGCGATCTCAGAAAATTTATTCATGCAGTGTAATGCCAATGAGTAACTGCCAGTACTGAAAACATGTAAGATTAAAGTAAGAGGTCCTATTAGAAACAACGCTGCGGAAGTTACGAGACAAATAAGGTTAACTCTTTCATGTCAAGATTGAAAGATCGAAGCCAACTTCGTGATTATACCTAAACCAACTGTAGGTTTGATTATAGGTGCAGATTTTTAAAATGAGAGATGAGCGATAATAGATATGGGGTAAGGTAGCGTAACATTCGGGAATGTCACACTTCTCTTTGAGCAAAAGCTAAAATTAGAAGAAATAACAGTTATAAACAAACAATTAAGAATGATGCAAGATAAAGAGGATGAAGAATTAGAATGGTGTGCACAAAAGGCGTAATCTCCTCAACTCATGTTAGAAGTCCATAAAGAAATCGATGAAAAATTCCAAGAAGTTCAAGATATTTTGGAACACAGCAAAAGAGAATTAGAGGGTATTTTATGAGATAAAACAGAGGTATTTCTACCTAAGACTGGCAGTATTAAACACTTTCAGTACAAGTTTGAAGTAAAACAGGCAAAACTTTAGGACTTCACCATGTGAGCCATATCGAAAAGTTTGAAGACTAATTCTATTACTGGTAAATAATCAGCACAATATTTCAAGATTATGTTGCAGATAAGATCATCAGGAGAAAAAAGAATGAAGAGAGAGGAAGGTGGAAAAAAGAAAGTAGTTTCAATATAAACAAAAAAAAATAACACCAATAGTACCATAGATTAAGATGAAGGGATAAAGCATACATACACTCCTGGAAATGGAAAAAAGAACACATTGACACCGGTGTGTCAGATCCACCATACTTGCTCCGGACACTACGAGAGGGCTGTACAAGCAACGATCACACGCACGTCACAGCGGACACAGCAGGAACCGCGGTGTTGGCCGTCGAATGGCGCTAGCTGCGCAGCATTTGTGCACTGCCGCCGTCAGTGTCAGCCAGTTTTCCGTGGCATACGGAGCTCCATCGCAGTCTTTAACACTGGTAGCATGCCGCGACAGCGTGGACGTGAACCGTATGTGCAGTTGACGGACTTTGAGCGAGGGCGTATAGTGGGCATGCCATGGATCCTCAACCGAGACAAAAAATGACCCTGAGCACTATGGAACTTAACTGCTGTGGTCATCAGTCCCCTAGAACTTAGAACTACTTAAATCTAACTAACCTAAGGACACCACACACATCAATGCCCGAGGCAGGATTCAAACCTGCGACCGTAGCGGTCACGCGGTTCCAGACTGTAGCGCCTAGAGCCGCTCGGCCACCTCGGCCGGCTCAACCGAGACACCTAGTGCAGCTGTCCACTGTACTTGTGTCGGCATGACACCACACTCCTGTCAATACCTCCTAGACCCTCATTGACTCTCCACGCAACCAAGGGTGACATTGCAGGTTTTTTACAGGAGCTTACATTAATGTAACTAGAGAGTGTATAAGTGCAGTTGAAAGCACAGTAAAGGTCTGTTTAAACGCTTGATGTAGCCAGCTGCGTCCATATGTACAATCATCAGTCAGTTATCATATTAGGAAAAACATTAGTAATAATTGTTGGTCACGATGTTTTAATTTTATTATTAATTTTATTGTGCGTAGTGCATGTTCCATTTTAGTGAGTTTGAACAGGTTCTTTTACTTTTTATTATTCTGATGACGGAAGCTTGACTTCCGAAACGCGTCAATCGTAGTATTTTACACTATAAGCAAGTGGTTGAGCCAATATACACTCCTGGAAATGGAAAAAAGAACACATTGACACAGGTGTGTCAGACCCACCATACTTGCTCCGGACACTGCGAGAGGGCTGTACAAGCAATGATCACACTCACGGCACAGCGGACACACCAGGAACCGCGGTGTTGGCCGTCGAATGGAGCTAGCTGCGCAGCATTTGTGCACCGCCGCCATCAGTGTCAGCCAGTTTGCCTTGGCATACGGAGCTCCATCGCAGTCTTTAACACTGGTAGCATGCCGCGACAGCGTGGACGTGAACCGTATGTGCAGTTGACGGACTTTGAGCGAGGGCGTATAGTGGGCATGCGGGAGGCCGGGTGGACGTACCGCCGAATTGCTCAACACGTGGGGCGTGAGGTCTTCACAGTACATCGATGTTGTCGCCAGTGGTCGGCGGAAGGTGCACGTGCCCGTCGACCTGGGACCGGACCGCAGCGACACACGGATGCACGCCAAGACCGTAGGATCCAACGCAGTGCCGTAGGGGACCGCACCGCCACTTCCCAGCAAATTAGGGACACTGTTGCTCCTGGGGTATCGGCGAGGACCATTCGCAATCGTCTCCATGAAGCTGGGCTACGGTCCCGCACACCGTTAGGCCGTCTTCCGCTCACGCCCCAACATCGTGCAGCCCGCCTCCAGTGGTGTCGTGACAGGCGTGAATGGAGGGACGAATGGAGACGTGTCTTCTTCAGCGATGAGAGTCACTTCTGCCTTGGTGCCAATGATGGTCGTATGCGTGTTTGGCGCCGTGCAGGTGAGCGCCACAATCAGGACTGCATACGACCGAGGCACACAGGGCCAACACCCGGCATCATGGTGTGGGGAGCGATCTCATAGACTGGCCGTACACCTCTGGTGATCGTCGAGGGGACACTGAATAGTGCACGGTACATCCAAACCGTCATCGAACCCATCGTTCTACCATCCAGCATCTCTACGATCGTCTCCATGGGAGAATAGCAGCCTGTATTGCTGCGAAAGGTGGATATACACTGTACTAGTGCCGACATTGTGCATGCTCAGTTGCCTGTGTCTATGTGCCTGTGGTTCTGTCATTTTGATCATGTGATGTATCTGACCCCAGGAATGTGTCAATAAAGTTTCCCCTTCCTGGGACTATGAATTCGCGGTGTTCTTATTTCAATTTCCAGGAGTGTAGTCTAACAGCGTGAAATACTGAAATGTTATACACCACGACACTACACAAAAATGAAAAACGAATTTGAGGATTCTTGTAGAAGTTAAGACCCAAAATATCTTAGAATTGTAACATGGATAGGGCTCCGAAATTTGCAAAGCTTTTTAAGAAGGCGTAAAACAATGTAGGTACTAGACATATGTTAGACTGATATAAGTAAAACTTTTTGTAAGAACCATTGTAAAAACTCCAGCAAAGACCAGATGCAACGACCCAAAAGTTGCAACGCGAGAAGTATCAAGAAAGAAAAGGACGTAATTAGCAAGACACGATTCCTACAAGGCAGGAGCGTCGAGGGGAGGGAAAGGACAGCGAGACCAAAAGAGGGCCCTTGTATCTGATGTGGGCAGTAAATCTGCCCGCTAAGCGGAACCCTGCTGTTATAAAACACAGAAAGCCAAGAGGGTCTTGGGATGCCCCGACTCAGAGGAGAGAGCAAAAAACGGCCCAACGAGAAGACCGCTTGGGCAAGCCACCACTGGCAAAAAATATGTGTAAAAGTCATGCTACCGCTATTAAACAGCACGCTGATGCACGAAACAGAAGAAAACGTCCACAAAGTAGCAATGACATGTCCAAACAATTTATCAAACTGTTACTAAGAGGAGAAGTTCAAAGTGACTAGTTATCAATAAATACACTCCTGGAAATAGAAATAAGAACACCATGAATTCATTGTCCCAGGAAGGGGAAACTTTATTGACACATTCCTGGGGTCAGATACATCACATGATCACACTGACAGAACCACAGGCACATAGACACAGGCAACTGAGCATGCACAATGTCGGCACTAGTACAGTGTATATCCACCTTTCGCAGCAATACAGGCTGCTATTCTCCCATGAAGACGATCGTAGAGATGCTGGATGTAGTCCTGTGGAACAGCTTGCCATGCCATTTCCACCTGGCGCCTCAGTTGGACCAGCGTTCGTGCTGGATGTGCAGACCTCGTGAGACGACACTTCATCCAGTCCCAAACATGCTCAATGGGGGACAGATCCGGAGATCTTGCTGGCCAGGGTAGTTGACTTACACCTTACGTCTCCCGCAGTCGGAGACGAAACGTCAGGAGAGAGTTTCATACTTCGACCACGGCCTATCAGCCCGGAAGTTTTAAGTGAAGAAAACACAACACTGTTCTACGTCTGGTACGAACAACTGTATTCTGAGACGGTAAAAGAAAGTCGCAAGTTGCACTGTTTACATTCTAATTCAGAAGTATCCCAATTAATGGATGATTAACAGTCCACAATATCACTCAGATGAACGTACGCGTAACCCACACGACGAGGGTGATTGTTGATGATGCGAAAGCCGAATGATCGCACGAAAGTTCTTACGCTCATCACGCATACACAGATTTCTTATGGTACCCGTCCTCCTTGACACTAGTAATGATATAACGCTGATTATAAAGATAATTATTCAGTTCTCAGTTCACACTTGTACGAGCGTGCGCGTAACCGTCGCGGCGCGGCTGATTGTTGATAATGCGGAACGCGATGACCGAACGCTTGTTCTCACGCTCGCTACAAGACACTGGCACTTGACTGCACTCTTTTATGGTGACTAATTTCTACTGATTCACATCAGTTCATTCTGGGAGACCGAACGCCGCGCGGATGATTGACACACGCAACGAGAGGATACACAATACGTTATCGGCGGCACTGCTCATTTTTAATTACATCTTGACGCACTTTCCTCTGATTCACTTCCATATTTCATCACTTTACTATAATATCACTTGTAGCAACACTTCAACTTCCATACTAACAATGCCTGTCACATGCAGAGCTACACACTACACAACATAACAGTTCCGTGTCCCTTGCTCAACTCTCTAGACGAGGTTGCCCTCAAAGATACTCCACAACTAAACCAGCGATATGACAGTACACTTACAAAGCTTAAGATCCATTAAAATAATTACTAATGGGCACCTTGTATTTTTAACCAAATTTCCTCTAAATACTACAGTGCGTTCGACCATTGTAAAACTTTGAAATGTTATTAAAGTTTGTGAGTAATGAAATATTGTGCAGTTAAGACTGGCGCCGTAAGCTCTTGTTTAGGAGCGAGGCACCTTGTTCCTTAATGAAATTTGTACTAAAATTCAATTTCATGAACGGGCTTCATTGTGGTAGCATTTGTCATTGAGCCTTAAGCCGCTCGCGCAGTTGCTGAGTGTACTTAATTGTTGAAGTTCTCCACCTGTATTTGTCTGTTAACGAGCAACGCCGTATGGGAATTTATAATTCGTACTGAAGTTGCTTAATACCATGAATTAATTTGATCTCATAAGGAAGGCGATATATTTAGGATATGCCAATTTTCCTTTTCTGAAATTATCGCCTTGCATCCATGGATCTTAAAGATTGTATTTATTGGTGTTGTGAGCCTTGGGTTTATCTATCTTATTTACTAGTCTACAGTGCTCTCACTACTGTGTATTTTACTTATCGTAAAGAGTTCAATTGTTTTTGATAATAAACTACTGTTTAATTATGTATAATTTTGCTAACCCAACATCTTACTACTCCACAACCAGCTCTCTACCGCTTCACTAACAACGGCTAAGTTCATGCCGGATTTGTAGAAATGCAAAGGCGATGTGGATAAGTACGACCCCGATAAAGACCCTGAATATATTCCTGCTCGCAAATGTGCTTCATAAGTTTTTCCTAGTCAAGTAAATGTGAATAATTCCTTAAACAAGTCAACATTTCTTTACATGAATTTACGTAACAGTGGCCGGCTGCGGTGATCTCGCGGTTCTAGGCGCGCAGTCCGGAACCGTGCGACTGCTACGGTCGCAGGTTCGAATCCTGCCTCGGGCATGGATGTGTGTGATGTCCTTAGGTTAGTTAGGTTTAAGTGGTTCTAAGTTCTAGGGGACTGATGACCACAGCAGTTGAGTCCCATAGTGCTCAGAGCCATTTTTGAACGTAACAGTGTGATGGCAGAAATGTTTAACGCCATTCTTAACGCTGTGCTGAATCATGGATTATTTCAAATTTTAGTAATGTAAATCTTAATGTCATACACTGAAAAAATGCAGACCTTTGAGATTTGTATTTTGAGAGGTTTCAGAGTAATGTTTCGTTAACTCGCTCAGCAAGTATACAGCGGTAAGTCAGTGGTAACTGATGCTAAGTGCACTTAATTTCCAAGTAAATCATGTAAAGTAACCGCTGACGTATTTTTAAGAACAAATTTTGGATAGAATTATGGTTTTCAAAACTATGTCATTACTCCAAAATTATTTGAGAACAGTGACTTATTTGGATTAAAAAAATCGCTGTGAATGTGTTTGAAGTAACTTCTTTGTGCCCACCCAGTTAGCAGTGCGGTCTAACGCACGGCATTCCGGACTGGGAAGAAGCGCCTGGTCCCCGGCACGAATCCGCCCGGCGGACTTGGATCGAGGTCCGGTGATCTGGCCAGTCTGTGGATGGTTTTTAGGTGGTTTTCCATCTGCCTCGGCGAATGCGGGCTGGTTTCCCTTATTTCGCCTCAGCTACACTATGTCGGCGATTGCTGGGCAATCAAGTTCTCCACGTACGCGTACACCACCATTACTCTACCACGCAAACATAGAGGTTACACTCGTCTGGTGTGAGACGTTCCCTGGGGGGTCCACCGGGGGCTGAACCGCACAATGACCCTGAAAGAGTGGATCGATGTGGGACGGCCGAAGGGAAGAAGTGGACTGCGGTAGTCGTCGTGCGGTTTTGAAACACTGGGCTGGGGCGGGGACAGATTCTCACCGTCTTCTTTGTGAGAAATTACTGAATGTTTTTTCAGAGTTTTCTCTAAACGACCAACCTGTCCTTTATTCTTATTTACAGCAGAGGTCTTCAAATGTGTCAGATCAGCAGACACTTGACGCCGGTGTTAGGGTCGTGGGCAGCAGCAGACTGTCAACACATCATGTGCGGCGCCATGGATCGGCATCCGGTGGGACGAGTTACTGTTAGATGCAGCAGCCTCACATGTATGGAGCATAGACCCCATGAGGTGCCTTTGTGTCCTGGAGTACTTTGGGGAGCAGCAGACCGGCAGTCTTGGAACGTGAATCTGAGAGACAAGTGCCGTTAGGCTGCTGACAACTTGTTCTAGCACCCCGTGTGCTAGGATGGTGATAGAGGAGTCGCTGTTCTCTTAATGTCCTGAGTGTGCTGCGCAGTATCAGTGCAGCCTGGTCCAGGAACGTACGCCTGCGGAGCTGAGTGGCAACTGGTGGCTTTCTACAACGAGAGAGTGGCATCAAACATAGTAACGGTGGGCCGAACTGCGTTTAGCTGGTTCCCTGGAAGACTGTGCCTGGAGTGCACAAATGTGTGTGTGATTAGTGCTATGTCCTGTAGACATCACTGCTCAAGGCAACTTCAAGCTTGACAGTGCGCTATTAGCAATCTTCGATAGTTGCTCTTAGCAATCTCCAATTTCGTGGCTCACTACGGTGAACCGTTTTAGTTGTGTGCGTATTGTACAAAGTTCGCTTAAAAGAGAAGCGACCCCGAGGATGTAAACTGAAAACCACTGACAAGGAGTCCATACGGCAATTGTATATGGTAAGTGAAGTTCAACACTCAAATTTCATTCACTCAAAGCACTTCGACTGAGTTCCCATAAATTCCCTAAAAAATTGACATTGAAGTTTCCGAAAGCCTTTAATACCGTAAACCAAGGTCAATTTTTCGAGAGGCAGCGTGGTTCTTTAGAAGAATATTCGCCTGCCATGTACGTGCCTCGGATTCGGTTCTTGGCTACAGTAATTTCTTAAACGGAGCTGCATGTTCCACGAGCATTTCCGCGAAGTGCACAATACAAATAGATTAATTTTTGTAATGATTTCTTGATTTAAACAGTGTTTATAAACAAAATTGTTATTAAATATAGGTAATTAATAATTTATATCTGTAATGAATGCTGGATTCTTAGTGCCGTAAGTAGTTAGAAATCAGAGGTGCAGTTTCATAAAAATAACAATTAGATATGTTTTGATTATCATGTATTACACGAATTTTATATTTAAATAAGGTTGGTATTCAAACTGAACCGGAAAAGAACACGAAAAAATAATGAACGGAACAAGAATCGAACCAGCGACTACCAATCTCAAACGCTATTATCTTTTTCCTATCATTACATATTTTACGCTTCATGGAAATTCTCGTATACATGCACCATTGTTTAAAAATTTTCACCTGCTGGGAAGCGAACTCAGGCCCCTCATGGCAACTGAACGCCATATCACAGCGCCACGATGCCTGTAAAAACAGTGACCTTACTTTATGACATTAAAGACACTCGGGAGAACATCAAGTAAATTTTTAGATAATTTTGAGGAGATACGTCATAATACTCTAAGAAACTAATATTTGAGTTCTGAACTTGATGTATCATAAATACAAAAAGTTACAAAAATCTGATTATTGTGTAGTCTCCTCGTAAGACATCCGTAATGTCATTACTTTCTGAGGTCTCAAACTCGCCGTACAACCACTGTGGAGTCCTGTCCACTCGTCTCGTATAGAGTGCCTAAAGGACGCAGCGTTCTCGGAGTCCTACACAACAATTCAAAAAATAACATTACTAGTTTTAATTCAATAAAGCAGATTTGGCAATACTTAACTTTGCATTTACAATGGTGTCGCAAGCGATGGGCGACATGCAAGAAATCAGAGTAGCACCCATTCCAGTATTTTGCCGCCGAGTGTGGACAGCAGACTAATCGGGCGGTAGCTGTCTCCCAACGTTGGTTTTTTTTCCTCTTTTGGGAACAGGAACGTCTTCAACGTCTTCCAGTCTGCTGAGATGTAGCCGTTGAGTAAGCAGCTGTTGCTAATTCGAGTTAAGACAACGAAGGCCTTTCTCGGAAGATGCTTTAAATAGGCGTTGGTCACAGAGTCCTTGCCAGGCGCCGAGTTGTTCGTCTTCCTGATGATTTTCTAACTTCAGCAGGCATACTAAGAACAGACCTCTGTTGTGTGGGGAGTTGGCGGAAGTTGGTGATTCGCTGTCGGGTACGGTCCCGTTCCCTTGCGTCCTCTGCATCCGGTGGGGGCAGAGCTGTCATGTGGTGTTCATATACGTCGGCATATAATTCAGCTTGGCCAAGAGAGTCGTATAAGAGGCCATAGGGTCCCCGTATTGTTCTCTTTGGTGGTCTCGGTTGGCGTAGTGCCCTGACAAGTTGCCACTCTTCCCTGGTCTGGAGAAACATTTCGTCCATCTTTGTTTCCCAGAAGTCTTGTCGCCATTCTTCAGCTCGGCGGCATAGCTGCCGGGACAAACGATGCATCAGCCGTCTATCTTCTGGATTTCTATAACGTTGCCATCGTTTTCTGTGAGTATTCCGGCAAACTTTGATATCGGTGAGATGAGGGAATGTTTCAAATCGATGCTCATGATGAAAGCTATCTGTCTCTGCACGTCTTGTTGCCCGTTGGATTTTAGCTGTCAAAGTTGTCACAGAGATGTCAATTTCCGGAATTAAAGAGACTTCTAGGGTTGGATGGACGGTATTGCTCAGGTATGTCGCAAAGAGATCTCAGTTAACAGCTCTGGAGCTAGGAGGAGGTATTGGGACGCCGCCGCCCTCGAGAAGTACGAGAACTGGTAGGTGATCAGATGACAGGTTCTGGATGGTCTTGAGCTGCAAATTTGGAGCGACATATTTAACAGTCGCTATATCGAGAACGTCAGCCTCCTGGACGGCGAACAGGGATGCGAGTCGGCTCCCATGGTCCATAAATTGTGACTTGAAGATCGTTCTCTAGATCGTTGCTGTCCCTTTCGGTTGGCCCTCCTTAAATGGCAAGGCCCAGTTAAGGTCTCCTCCCAGTAAGACCTTATTGAATACATCGAAGACAGCATGATGATCTCTGGCCACCAACTGTTCTTGGAGCTAAGATACGCCGCCACGAGCGTTATGTTTCCGATTACCATGGAGATTATAACCGCTGTGGCTCCAGTGCATCCAGGGGCGGTATATCTTCCTGCTGATGTCGTATGAAGTTTTTTGTCGAACACTGCAGTTTTGCCACCTCGTTGTCCAACCCGGTCCGCCCTATAACCATGCATGTTGCGTAATTTGAAACTAGCCATCTCCGTCGGGTGCATTTCTGATATCAGAACTAAGTCCAACCCGTGTCGACTAACAAATTCGTTCAGTTAAGTTTGTTTACGCCTTCAGCCATTGGCGTTCCAAATGCAGAGTCGGAGGTGTCTCGTTCTGCGGCCGTTATCCATTCCTCAAGGAACGGTAAACGCCTTGATTATTCCCTCCACCAGCGTGACGCTTCATGTCAGTTTTTCTTGAAGTTGTACAAGTAGCGTTGCGATGTCCAATATGGCTGGTGTCAAGGTGCCTAGAGTGGCTGTAGTGGACGCAGATGTTGCAGGCTGGTCGCTCCTAGGCGACAGTGTGTCGGCATAGGATTGTGAAATCCGTCATCTTGGAGTCTTCTGTAGGGTAACTGATATTTTGGGCTCTCCGATGACTGTTGTTCTCACAGTCCATCTTGCTGGTCGTCGCTGGCGTTGTCGATTGTTGAACGATCTTCACCGTCGGTTTCTTGGAGTGCTGTTGAAGCTAGACATTATATTTCCGGAGGAGTGCCTGGTATTTTTCGCAACCACATCGTGAGGTGCAGTGGTCTTTGTCACAAGTAGCACATTTTGCTTTTTAAGTGGAGGGCAGGCTGCAATCTTTATTTCGATGGACTGCAGCGCACTTCACGCAGCGGGCTCGCATCCTAAAAGAATTTGTGTATGCTTGAAAGCGTTGACAGTTTTGGACTGTTTTTCACCTCATCTTTGGACCGATAGTCTTCAATGTGCACCTTCGTGTAGAGAAGGTACCGGATGTCGTAGATTTTATGGTTGTCCTTTGCCTTGTGAAGGCTGACGCAGTAGGTGGGGAGCCTAACTAATTCACCACTGACTTGATCTCACTCTCCCCTTTTATATTGATGTACCCTGGCGTAGGGGAATCCCTTTCCAATTAATGCCTCCTGGAGTTGACTTTCTGTGACCTGTTCAGGCAGTCGTTTGATCACCACCTTAAGTTCCTTCTCCTCCAGTGGTTGGTGTGTGAAGTATGGCAAGCTGTAGGTCTAAAAAAATTTCAGAGCCTTTCTTTGACCCTGAAAGGACTCGAAATGGTATTTAATCCGGTCCTTCTGGAAGATGGCCTTCTGGGTTCTTGATAGTTGTTGTTGTAGCGCATTAATGAGTTCCACATACTGGGCAGTATAATAAATCGACACTGAGGGAACATGTTTTTGTTTTGCTGCATCTGATGCAGCAGTGGCTTGTTGTTCCGACGTTCCTAGTTCGAGGTTTCGTGTCTGCTTGGAGTCGTTCTTGTTGTCTTCTGAGGGTTCGCGTCTTCGTTCGAGTTTCTCCGATAGTGCAGTTTCTGTCACACTAGGACGAAATCATCCGTTTCTGCAAATCTGGTGTCTCTTTCCAGTGTTTCTTGGTCCATCAATTCAACGTATTCCGCCCAGGTAGGTGATTGGTCAGCGCTACAGAATGTCAATCCTAGGGGCCCAGGTTCGATTCCCAGCTGGGTCGGAGATTTTCTCCGCACAAGGACTGGCTGTTGTGTTGTCCTAAGCATCATAAAAAATGGCTCTGAGCCCTATGGGACTACAGAATGTCAATCCTAGGGGCCCAGGTTCGATTCCCAGCTGGGTCGGAGATTTTCTCCGCACAAGGACTGGCTGTTGTGTTGTCCTAAGCATCATAAAAAATGGCTCTGAGCCCTATGGGACTTAACATCTCAGGTCATCAGTTCCCTAGAACTCAGAACTACTGAAACCTAACTACACTCCTGGAAATTGAAATAAGAACACCGTGAATTCATTGTCCCAGGAAGGGGAAACTTTATTGACACATTCCTGGGGTCAGATACATCACATGATCACACTGACAGAACCACAGGCACATAGACACAGGCAACAGAGCATGCACAATGTCGGCACTAGTACAGTGTATATCCACCTTTCGCAGCAATGCAGGCTGCTATTCTCCCATGGAGACGATCGTAGAGATGCTGGATGTAGTCCTGTGGAACGGCTTGCCATGCCATTCCCACCTGGCGCCTCAGTTGGACCAGCGTTCGTGCTGGACGTGCAGACCGCGTGAGACGACGCTTCATCCAGTCCCAAACATGCTCAATGGGGGACAGATCCGGAGATCTTGCTGGCCAGGGTAGTTGACTTACACCTTTTAGAGCACGTTGGGTGGCACGGGATACATGCGGACGTGCATTGTCCTGTTGGAACAGCAAGTTCCCTTGCCGGTCTAGGAATGGTAGAACGATGGGTTCGATGACGGTTTGGATGTACCGTGCACTATTCAGTGTCCCCTCGACGATCACCAGAGGTGTACAGCCAGTGTAGGAGATCGCTCCCCACACCATGATGCCGGGTGTTGGCCCTGTGTGCCTCGGTCGTATGCAGTCCTGATTGTGGCGCTCACCTGCACGGCGCCAAACACGCATACGACCATCATTGGCACCAAGGCAGAAGCGACTCTCATCGCTGAAGACGACACGTCTCCATTCGTCCCTCCATTCACGCCTGTCGCGACACCACTGGAGGCGGGCTGCACGATGTTGGGGCGTGAGCGGAAGAAGGCCTAACGGTGTGCGGGACCGTAGCCCAGCTTCATGGAGACGGCTGCGAATGGTCCTCGCCGATACCCCAGGAGCAATAGTGTCCCTAATTTGCTGGGAAGTGGCGGTGCGGTCCCCTACGGCACTGCGTAGGATCCTACGGTCTTGGCGTGCATCCAAGCATCGCTGCGGTCCGGTCCCAGGTCGACGGGCACGTGCACCTTCTGCCGACCACTGGCGCCAACATCGATGTACTGTGGAGACCTCACGCCCCATGTGTTGAGGAATTCGGCGGTACGTCCACCAGGCCTCCCGCATGCCCACTATACGCCCTCGCTCAAAGTCCGTCAACTGCACATACGGTTCACGTCCACGCTGTCGCGGCATGCTACCAGTGTTAAAGACTGCGATGGAGCTCCATATGCCACGGAAAACTGGCTGACACTGACGGCGGCGGTGCACAAATGCTGCGCAGCTAGCGCCATTCGACGGCCAACGCCGCGGTTCCTGGTGTGTCCGCTGTGCCGTGCGTGTGATCATTGCTTGTACAGCCCTCTCGCAGTGTGCGGAGCAAGTATGATGGGTCTGCCACACCGGTGTCAATGTGTTGTTTTTTCCTTTTCCATCAGTGAACCACTTTAAGTGGCGGTGAAATGAACCATAAATAATTTCAAAATGGTTCAAGTGGCTCTAAGCACTATGGGACTTAACATCTGAGGTCATCAGTTCCCTAGAACTTAGAACTACTGAAACCTAACTAACCTAAGGACATCACACACATCCAGGCCCGAGGCAGGATTCGAACCTACGACCGTTGCGGTCGCGCGGTTCCAGACTGAAGCGCCTAGAACCGCTCGGCCACCAGCGGCTGGCTAGTCATCATAATTTCATCACCGCCGAAGTGGCGTCAAATCGAAAGACCACCCTGCGAAAGGTCTACCAGACGGGAGGCCCTAGTCAGACGACATTTACATTTTAATTCGACGTTCTCGTCGAATTCCGTTTCGTCCATCTGCGTCATTTTCGCCCTGAAGCACGCTACCGCGCGGAGGGTACGAACTTTCTTGGTCCGCGAATGTTGCAATTTTGCGCGGCGCCGCCGGCTTCCGCGATCGCTCTTGTTTCCCTCCGACGTCCATCTGCCGGTGCCGAAGTCGTCGTAAGTGGTGTGGCCGGCGGGACGTGCGGCGGGGCAGACCCCGTCGACTGGCGATCGACCCCCTCCTGCGCGCGCGCTGCACAGTTTGCTCGCGTTGACATCGCGGTCTCCTGGCCAAGGCTGGCAGGAGCGGCGCTTATATTCTCTACGGCTAGAGGTCGCTCCTGTCGTGGTGCGGTCTTAATCAGCGCCCCATTGGCCGACGTCCTTTACCCCGCCTTCTCTCTCGTTCTTCTTCGTTCTGGCACTTATGGTTACGCCAGAACACCCACATCATGTATCCATTCAAAATCGCCCGTGTCCCGAAGTTGCTGCCTGCTGATCTGCCAGCAAGACAGACTTCTGCTCTGCAAGATGACGCCCATCCGCACAATGTGCAGCCAGTAAATTGGGTGGTGCAGAGGCATTTCGGAAATGGTAGAATTATCAGCCGTCATTTCTCTACAGCCAGGTCGTCCGGATCACCTGACGACTGTGGGTTTATCTGAAAGACGTTGTCTTCAGTGCCCCAATTATGAACGACCTCAATTGAAGCCATATGTTGTGCAACGTGTCCTGAATATGACCCCAGAAACACTCTCATCTGTTGAGGAACATGCTGATCCTCAATTTCAACCTGTGGGCAGCAAACGGTGAGCACCATATTGAAAACTTCTTACGCCGGCCTCACGATTATAAACCGATGTCACTTTGCTTGTTATCCAGTTTTTGTTCCCAGGACAACCAAAACCATTTTAATTTTTTATGCGGTTCTTGGCCTTGGGACAGCCAAAAATTGTTTTTTCGTATGCGATGTGGTATGAACTTGGCGAGGGGAGATGTGCCTAGCTAACAGTGCCGCAACTGTTGACTGCCCAACTTGAACAGTACGGATAGTTCAAATGGTTCAAATGGCTCTGAGCACTATGGGACTTAACTTCAGAGGTCATCAGTCCCCTAGAACCTAGAACTACTTAAACCTACCTAACCTAAGGATATCACACACATCCATGCCCGAGGCAGGATTCGAATCTGCGACCGTAGCTTTCGCGCGGTTCCAGACTGTAGCGCCTAGAACCTCTCGGCCACTCCAGCCGGCAGTACGGATGGTGTAACGTGCAACTAAACCATAGCTATTGTTTTACGATTCATTTCTCAATGGTAGCAGTCTCGATTTACGTTATGCCGGTTACAGCGTCACCTATTTTTTGTGCCGTTTCCCTGTGTCAATAATATGCTGTTCAAATTTGGCCTCATTCTCAGCAGTGGTTCTCTTTCTACAGCACTTTGAAACTGGAACTGTAGTTATGGACGCCCTATATTTTTTTCTGTAATAGATCGCGATGTTTCTCTTTGACATACTTTACAGGAGTCTCCTACAATCAGTTTAGATTAGTCGGAAGGAGTGCTGTAGCAAACTCTTTGCTTATTCATAGAAGCACTTTTGCGTCTTTCTCGACTCAGTTTGATTTCGACCAATGGGGATTGCTCCCAAGTTGCTGCACATATGGTCGTCTTTGTTTGAAAGATAATTCGCTATTACGGAATTACTTTGGAGTCTGTGTGCTGTTCCCGGTCGTTTGGATGCTTCTAAGGTAGAATCGTATGCATAGAGGAGACTGCGTATTTCTGCCATGCAAATTCTGCAATGAACAAGGAAATGGGTGGTGAAGTTACTTATTGTGTACCGACGTTAAAATGATATTCCTACTTAGCGACCATTCCGAGGGTAGGAAATGAGCTCCTCTGCGTATGCGTAGTGAAAAGAGAGCTGATGTGTTAGTAATTGAATGGAAGGTGATTATAGAGTCTTACTTAACTTTCTCACTTTGTCGTATCGTAAATTCAAGAATATCTCATAGATACAAAATAGTTTGTACTTACTGATGAATGCTGAGATGCGAATTTGCGGTTTGTATTGCTGGCTGTAAACCTAAATCTTGTTTATTTGAGTAGCCTTGCTGGGTTCTAATGTCACCATCCAACGTCTTTCTGAGTCATTACAAATTATCCCTCATAATTATTTGTATTATACAGTAACAAAGTGTGACCACGTGTGGGCACGATCTTCTTGAAATGAGTACTATCGCTTCAAGAACCATATTCGCTCAAGGTACTTCGGAAATCAGTTTACTCCGAAGCAGACGTAGATAAGAGTAGGCTGAAGTTTAAGAAACTAATAAGGAAGAATCACTGCGCAAAGAAGCTGGACAAGGAAATAATAGGGAATAAGGAGATACACTTGAAGTCCTCTGAGGCTGTAGATACTGAGATAAGAAATAGCTTGTGTGTTTATATCAATCAGTAACCACATTAAGGAGAAAATATTGCTGATAGTTATTAGATTAGAATCTCTGTCCGTCATCATGAAACAAGAGCCAATTTCATCTTATTTCCACGAAGAAATAAACGAGAATCTGTAAGAACATTTTCTACAAGAAAATAAAATTTTCAACGAATTTAAAACTGGTAGCTAACATTATAATGTTACGCATTTGAAGAATACTTTTTCAATAATTCGCGCTATACAGTCACAGATTATTTAGATAAGACTTTAAGTGGCGGTGAAATGAACCATAAATAATTTCAAAATGGTTCAAGTGGCTCTGAGCACTATCAGACTTAACATCTGAGGTCCTCAGTTCCCTAGAACTTAGAACTACTTAAACCTAACCAACCTAAGGACATCACACACATCCATGCCCGATGCAAGATTCGAACCTACGACCGTAGCAGTCTCGCGGTTTCAGACTGAAGAGCCTAGAACCGTTCGGCCACAAAGGCCGGCCATAAATACGTAATACTGCTATGTTAAACTAATATATACATTTGCAGTCCAATTAATCTTACTAAAATATCGTTCACACTAGCTAAGCACTAAAATACAAGTAACATTCTGTGGTCAACATTTATTTCCTGTGAAAGCTGGCTGCCACAGACTTTCAGACAGGCAAATAGGACGGCGTGGAGGAGGTAACAGGAATAAGGCATTACTATCACAGTGCTGATGTCGTTCTAAAGTGTGTGTTGTTCGAGCCTACGCAGTACCTACTTTCCAAATTTCAAAGAAGTTGCAGGAGAACTCTACTATTAGTAATGAGGTATCAATGAATAGTTTAAAGTTGTAGGAGAACTGTGAAATTGGCAAAGTATAAGTGAGGTACTGGCGGAAGTAGTGCTGTGAGGATGGGTCGTCAGTTGTTCCTGGATAACTGAGGTCGCTGGTCAGGTCAGGCTTGTGTTCTCAAAAGAAGTGGCAGTTCGGACGTCCAATAATTTCACACTGGTTTGGACTCTCTGTTGGTCGAGGTAGACTCTCAATATTATTGTTTCTGTTGACAGAACTGTACATCGAGTGTCGGTCGGACTTGTGCTTATGGAGTTACTACTAGTCTGGATGCAGAACTTTTTGGGACGGTGAATTCATACTGCTGGAAAAATTTTGCCGTGTTACCGGATTTATTAGATACATGTTGTGAGTTTCTAGCCACTATAAGAAGCCTTGAGACATATTAGAACTGATTAGCTATAGCGTGTAGACTTTTCATCAGTCTGCCATTTATTGCGTGCAGTTAATGAATAATTAGTGATTGACATTGATGGGGACCATTATATGCCTGTTGAACTTATGAAGAAACATAAGTTTTATATTGTGGTTAAGTGTATCTGGGACAATTAATTCCAATTCTTTATTAAGAAAGCAACAGGTATCCCTACAACAACGATACGAGCCAAAAGACAAGTAATTATTCTGATTTATTGCTGTATCGCCACATTTTCCTCTACAGTTCTTAACCTCTACCGTCCCCTGTAGTATGAGGGATGCGATTTTTTTAATATATTAACGCACGTCCTGTCGACCTGTCTCTTCGTATTGCTACTGTTCTCCATTTTTTTTTCTTTTGCTCACCGATTCTAAAGAGAACCTCTGCTGAATCACTCCTTTTCTTCGAGATTTCTTCGGATTTTTCCGGAAGCCATTTCGCCTCACCTTCCTTGCACTTTCATTTCAGAATGATTTGTATTCCTGTATTCTTTCGTTAAACATTTGAAGTGTCTCGTCTTTTACCAAGTGTCCCTTATCCATTCCCCTTCAACTAAACTGCCGAATGTACTTTAGCATTCCACTTCTTTATACATTGATTCTTCCTGACGATTCTCTTAAACTTCACACTATTCATCATAATTGTAATCTGAGACATCAGTTCCTGCCTACACCGTACAATCCAATATCTTATTGCGAAATTTCTGCTTGACCGTGAAGTAATCCAACCGCATATTCCCGTCTCTCTGGGACATTCCAAGAACAGCTCCTCCGCTTGTGATTTTTGAACAATATATTAACTATTACTATCTGAAGTTTACTCCAGAACACAATTATTTCTGCTCCTCGCATATTTCTACAGAAAGGCCCATATTTTTCCATAAACCTACCTGCTGTTCCTCTCATCACAATCGCGTTCCAGTCCCCTGTGTTTATTAAATTATCGTCTCCCTTTACATACTGAATCATCCGTTCAATATCCTCATATACTTTTTCTGTCTCATCATGCTTTGCTTGCTACGTCGACACATGTACTTGAAATACCGTTGTTGGCGTCCTTTTGCTGTCAAATCTGGTGAAAAATACTCTATCACTTATTGTCACACAGTCCCTCTGTCGCATACTCCCAATCATAGTGATTAAAACTCTCTTATTCTCATTTCACTGCACTGACCATCCATTATATGTAGATTGAGTCTTAGCATTCCCCTTACCAGATATTCAAGTTTCTCCACCATATTCAGAAACGTCACATTCTACGCTCCGACACGTGAAATGTTACTCATTTGTTGCTCATTTCATCTCTTTCCAAGGTCTCCTCCCCCTTGGAGATCCGAATGGGGGACTAATCTCGAATATTTCGCCAACTGAGAGACAATCATGACTCCATTTTAATTGCAGACCACAAGTCCTGGAAATACACATTATGACTATTTAATGCGGTGGTTGTCATTGCGTCCTGCATCCTCACGCCGTTGATCATTGCTTATTGTTCAGCTATTTTGGTGCAGTTTCGCCTCCAAGTCGAAAATGTTGAGCCTCTGTCCGCTTCTCCACCCCCTCTGACATAGCTGTAGGCAAAACGAGGATTACTCCTTACATCGTGATTCTTCGGCTGCTGTTGCCGATTATTTTCATTCATATTAGTAACTGTCTGGGCCAGAACACGCTACCGAAAAAGTTTGTAATCATGAACGTTATCTCAAGACCGTCTACAACTTGTTACATCAGAATTAAAAATGTGATTTTACGTTAACATGTAAGTATGGTCAATATGCTAATTAAGTTTAAGAATTATGACTAATGCAATATTAATGAAGTGCAAATATCTTCGCATTTTCTCAGACAAACAAGTATTGTATAAGGTAGCTCGCGCCACAGTGGGAATTCACTAGCAACAATTTTCTCCGCACTTCACTAAATACAACACGTCATCAGTTATTAGTACGTTTCGTGTTTTACAATTTTCATGCCTTGGAAATGTTGTCTCCGGTCAGTATCCCATTTCCTTTCATTAGTTTATCAAATAACTATGATTCCAACCCAAAGGCTAACAATCATCATTCTAAGTGCTGTAAGTCGCTGTCCCCTCCACCCCCCCCCCCCTCCTCCAACCACATCAAGGGGAATGGAAATACGAAGTAACTAAATAATAGCAATAGTATCAACGTAATTCCGTGACATTCAGTACTCAGTTCAACGCCATCTGTTGTCCGATTGCGTAAACGTACTAGTTAAGCGCATTTGTCGCCGCTTTGACGCGATGTAAAGGCTCTACTTTGCGTAGCAGACATTTTATTCTAATTCACGACCAAGGCCGCTGAACGCTCGATAACGTTACAGAGAACTGTCTGTAATCCTGCTTGAACGTATCTATGAAAACTTTGTACTCAAATGTACTTCACCCAACCAAGAGAGTGCTATAAATATTACTTGTGAGATTCGTAGCTGCTGGAAGGTCCGAGGTCGCATTCGATAAGAAAATAGGAATCAACCAGGAACGGTGACAGGACAGCAGTAGGCGAACTGAATACAGTTCGCCATTAAAACACCCGTATGCGGCGACAATGACCTTCCTTTTGTGTTAACACTACAAATAATTATATGCGTTAAACAGACGATATTCTACGTTAACATATAGGAAAGTGTGATAACAGTCCTCATTCCATGTATCATTCACGTTGATCGGAAAGTAATGACGAAATTAAATTATTAAAGGAATGTTATTACAAGATGTAGTATTTACACTGTATATTATTTTCATTATGTAAATTATTACTTATTTTTTCGTATTAAAAGCGCATTACTTTTTGTATAAATTACCGGTAACATAAAATAAAAAATGAATGTCTTGACAAGGCGTATCTACATTAACTGCCAATAACTTCTACTTCAAAGTATTTTAACTTGTAATTGGGTTCTCACAATATTTCTTCTTAATTTGATTCCGCCTTCTGATTATTGGTGAGCAGTAGAGTAATGATGTAATGATAGACTGTTAAACATTATACAGAAAAAATTTTCGCCATTGCGACACTTTTAACTTTGAATATAATATTTGTTCCTAGCTTTTGACCACGTTGTACAGTTTTTCACCTTTGGGGAAACCTTACACTTCCAGAGTGACTTCTGTAATTTCAGAAAAATACTGCAGCACCAGTAAAGCGAATTCTATTATTTCAAAACGGAATAAGAAAATGTATTAAACATTTTGGGACGAAAGTCTCAAAGTACAACATTGTCCCCTAATATTGCCATTTTTAAGATAATAGGGCCGGCTGCTGTGGCCGAGCGATTCTAGGCGCTTCACTCAGGAACCGCGCTGCTGCGGCGGTCGCAGGTTCGAATCCTGCCTCGGGCATGGACGTGTGTGATGTCCTTAGGTTAGTTAGGTTTAAGTAGTTCTACGTCTAGGGAACTCATGACTTCAGATGTTAAGTCCCATAGTGCTCAGAGCCACTTGAACTTTAAGATAAGGTTTTAGGAGAAATTGACTCAATTAAAGTTATATAAATGTCATCACTGCTAAATTATCACTTCACCTTCATAACCTGCGACCACTTACACTCCACAACCTATGTTGCTGCTAATGCCAATGACTTCGTACTAACAGTAATCAGTTCACATGATAACTAATCGTGTGACACCAGCAAAAGGGTTGCGACGTTCTGCATACTGCGCTTTACATTTTAATGCGTACTAAATGATGGCACTAGCAACGAAAACTAGATCCGGCATCCAAGCCTCAATGTAAATTACCAGAGGTGACACGCCGTGTCAAACGACCAAATACTGGGTTCGGTGCAATGACAAGTGTCTCTCACATTGCAAACGTTTTACCGAACGTTAAGCTTTTATGTCAGTTAACAGCTCAGGGCATCAAAACCTGTCTGTCCACTACAATAATTCCGTTGTGAGACGGTACGTGTTTTTGATGTTGCCAGTCAAACGGATAGAAGTTGTGTGCCCTCTCTCCTGAGGGATCTGATTGGAACATAAAATCTGCATGCGAACAGCGCAGCCACCGACACGTTTAGCGTATGCGAGCGGACGGATGCCGATGGGGAACAGTGCTGATTAAAGCGAGACCCCCACCCCAGAGGATTTGACGAGAAAGTCGACCCACCTTCCCTCACTGCGCTACGCTAAACACTAAATTCCACAGCGCACTCTTTCTCCCTGTTTTTTTCGGTGAGCGTGCATATGGCTTTCCGGGTACGCAGATTTCGGTGGCGTGTAACGTCGAGAGGACAAAAATTCACTACCGCTTTGGTAAAAGGCTGATAACGTACGCTTCGTCAGGAAGCAGAGAAGAGTACCGACAGAGCACTGCCGCAGTGAAGCAATGAATCCGAGCAGCATTTTATTTCCCCTTCGCAATACTTGTGTCGTGTGAGTGAACGTAATTGGCTTTTGTGTTGAGTGACACATGTCTGTACCTACCATACTAAAGCTACAAGCGCCTACTGCCACTTTTCCGTGTTTGCGGATAGTCTAGAGATACAAATTTTCCAGAATTCTGTTCTGTTCATGAGAACTCGTGGTACGCAATGGGAGTGAAGTGAAAAATGTGAAAAACATTGTACATAATTACAACCCAAATGCAACACAGAAAGGTGTAAGATATGACGAAATCATCACATTCTGTCAAGTCAAAAATACATACAGAAGCAGGGAAGACAATGGAATACCAATTTTAAAATTAATGCAGTTTCGGAATTAAAATTAGGCCAATCGAGGATGGCAAACAGGAGTCTAAACCCGTTTTGGTAAAGAAAAAACAGTGAATAACATTATGTTTCGCAGAAGGTACGGCTGTAAATAATTTAAAATGTGTTTATCTACATATGTTCTTTCTAGGTTTAAGTACACCAGTCAGTAAAAACGGAATCCTTATAGAATAAATTCTAATCCGTCTCTATGTCTGACTGTTCAGATCGCTTTTTCTCAAAAACGAGTAGAAGTATCATGTGGAACTTGTGTCACATACTAAGGCCGACGGTATCTTCGCTGCGAAGAAAGTATAAGTTTCGAAGTCAAAACGATCAAAAGATACGACCATTTATGACACATATTCCGGTGCTCGCAAATTCGCTCATCAAAACCTACAGGATACTTGCCTTTGTCCTAAGGCAGCGAAGTTTCACAAGGAGCAAAGTTCCAAACAACAAGCAAAGAAAAAAATCCTAAAACTGTTAATTTGTAATTATATCACACAAATTTATTTATTTATTTATTTATTATAGTTTTTTGTCATTCGTTGTTCGTCTGTCTGTCTGTGAGTCTGTTAAGACACCGTTTGCTCAACAAAGGCTGTAGGTATCCAGTTGAAAGTTACGTCACATACTAAGGTCTTTGACCCCTTGACGGTGGAAAACATTTAAAATTCTGAGTGAGTGAAATCAAAAGTTACAACCATTTGCGTTAAATATTTTGTACTCGCAGACACAATGATCAAAACCTATAAATGAACTATCTATATACATGCTATGCCTGGTGGTCTATCAATAACGAAATATTACGTATTTCAGATTCCATGTTAAACTGTTTGTCAGGTGGAGCGACAGGATAAATGGGGAAGGTTAGGGACACATGAGTTACCGAAGTGGTGTCCAATGGAAACACATGCACCAGGCCATTGAGCAAGATTAAATTATGATTATTATCCACACCCGTATTCATGAAAAACAGAATACCTTGAACGACGAGAGACAGGAAGTTTATATTCACAGGATGAGTACGTTAGTATGTTCTGCAGAAATTATTAACATTTGAACCATGTCAGCCTGCGGGTTCAAGGTCAATATCGGTGTCGCGTTGCAACACGACAAACCGGTAAAACGAGCCTGCGACTGTCGTAGCTGTACACCGAAGGTAACGGATCAGTGTGACTTCATCAGACGTGCAGTATGCCTCGCAGGACTATGAGCGAACCGTACCGTCAGATGAGTGAGTTTGAAAGAGGGTGCGGAGTTATTAGCATGAGCGAGTGTGGTGCATCAGTTCGCCAATCGAAAACGTGTAGGATATGGTGAAACGACTGGTGCAGAACTGTGACCCAGTGCCAACCACCACAAATGAACTTTGGAACCAGGTGAATTCAACAAGGATTTCTATGTGACAGGACGCCATACCCGTCGTTGACATCACACGTGGAACTATTTATCAGGGTCTCGGTGACTACTAGGCCACGAGACACAAGCTCAACCGGAGTGACTGAAATGTTAATCATATCTGCAGAACATATTAACGTACATTCATGCGAATACGTGCGTTCCATCTCTAGTCGTTCAAGGTGTTCTGTTTTTTTCTGAACATGAGTATGCATACATTATTTTGTGCGGAACATTAGGACACAAGTCCTACTGGCACTTCCCACTTACCATGGTGGTGTATGTAGTGAATGTAAAGAATTCATTATAATAGTATTCATAAGCAGATATACGTTCCAGAGTCTCCATAAAAGACAATATGAGGAACAGTACCACCCTCTAGGAGGAAACCATGCATAGTGTAACTGAGGCTGCATGGTACATAGCAATTGCAGTAACGAAAGTATGATTGAATAGATCATTGGTAACTCAATCCCTAGAGTTCTTATATATATGAGGGCGAATAAAAAGGTAAATTACACTTCCATGTCATGGCCGTTTATTAAATCACATGCACATAGGCAACACAGATGTGACAACACACAATGTTAAGTTCACTTTTCCACATAGTCCCCAAGAGACTGAAAATATTTTTTGTAATCCAACGTCTGTATTAATATCGGCAACCAAGCATAGCGCAGTCCTTCTTAAAAACACTTGTTTATCTAGGAAAGTATGCGTTTCAGAATGGTTCATATGGCTCTGAGCACTATGAGACTTAATATCTGAGGTCATCAGTCCCCTAGAACATAGAAGTACTTAAACCAAACTAACCTAAGGACATCACACACATCAATGCCCAAGGCAGGATTCGAATCTGCGACTGTAGCGGTCGGGCAGCTCCAGACTGGAGCGTCTAGAACCGCTCGGCCACTCTGGCCGGCGACAAAACACAATGTAAGTTCACTTTTCCACAATGTCCCCAAGAGACTATAAACATTTTTCGGAACATGTAACCAACTTTTCGGTTTCGGATGCCTAGAAATCACGTCCAGCGCAATGTAACCACGTAGTTTCAACTGCTTCACTCCCTCATCGTGTTGGAATCGTCGTCCACCGTGATCCTCTTTCATCTTGTCGAGCATGTGATAATCACATGACGCTGTATATGCAGCAATTCTGACGTTAGGCGGGCCGAATACAGAGTTGCTTTATTGGGCAACAAAATCACACCGTCCCTCAGTTTTCTGTGTCGCTTTTCTTTAATTACCATACGCAGTCGGTGCAATGCCTGATAATACGTACCGGAGTTGATTTGTCGTGTCTTTCGGCACAAATTCTACGTGCTCCGCACCATCCATGCCACAGAACACTGTCGCCATCACCTTTGCTCCTGAAGGTAGGACATTGGCCTCTTTTATTGGTACGATATGGTGTGTACCCATACCATCTGATACCTCATAACAAGGGTTGAGAACATTTTAAGGAGATACATATTTAAGGTGGATCCACATTTTCCGTCACTTGTTTCATTTAATAGACTTTTTTCCTAGTAACAGTTATTATAACTACACTTTGAAGAACATTGTGAAAATAATTACAACGCTCACAGTAATTTAGAGAACTTTAACAGGGGCAGGTCATTCTTAACCAATTTTAACAATTTATACAATTAACAACAGGACTTGAAACCAGGAACATACAGTCCTCAAATACAACATAAGCCGTGAGTGAATGCAATTTATATATGACTCGTAAATGGTACACACCAGCAGAAACATTGACAATGGCCCTTAAATAAATATGCAATCCCACAAAATACAAGGTAAGCTGCCAAATACAACAGGTGGCTATTACAGCCTATACGCAACAAGGAGGCAAGTTTTACAACTAGTGGAGGTAGCTAATGACTCAGAATAAAAGGAAAAAGCGAACAGATCATATTCATAAGTAAAAGACACTATAGCTTAACGTGCTCCAGAAGTAGCAATAAGGATGCGAGGTTTAAGCTAGTAGTTAAAGATCAGGTATGGTGACGAGGATCTTCGGTGCTTGCACAGCATATTTCACGGCTTGGAAGCATACTGAATTCACAAATTGGGTAGCTTAGCAGTTCACGATTAAATGGCGGCACTCCGCCATGGCACGTATCAAAGATCAACTGTACTTCACTTGAGAAAACAGATTGCGGCTGATAGAGGCACCAGACTGCAGGCCAAGGTAGACGTCAAGCGACAACGGAATTGCCGCTGCAGCAGAAGGAAAAGACGTCTCTGCTCCGGGCCTAAGAAGCAGGAACGCGCCATTCACTGGTAAAACTAGAAGAGAACAGTAATCTGCCCAAATAATGCTACTGACGAGAATCCCTAGGATGTAGCCAATATTAACTTATTTTGAAGGGATTGCACATGCAATATACAAGCTTTAGACTCCTTAAAATTACTTTAACATTGAAAGGGTTACATACCAGCGCCTGCCAATGCAATTTTATTTATTTAGCGTATGGAATCTACAGAGTAAAATTGCATACATACTATTAATTAATATAATAAACGAATTACGAATATATTATTAAATGATTGATTGCAAACAACAATATCCTAAAGATTCGGGAGACAGCCACTGCAGCTATTGTAAGTCCACATCTAAGCAGGTTACCCACTGAACAGCACGTGAAGTAGCATTCATGATAGCCCTCCATTCTCCTTCAAACCTCCTCGCAGGACATTCGAAGATCAGGTGAGGGATTGTTTGTTCTTCTGCACCACCGTCGCGTCGTGGGTCATCAGTGAGTTTCCATTTGTGGAGGATGGCCTTACACCTGCCGTGGTTCGTCCTCACACGATTAAGTCTGCACAAACTTCTTCTGGGCATTTGCATTCCTTCCACCGGTATCGAAGCATCAAAATTAGTGATGAGAGGATAGTGATTAGTCAGCGAAAAGCCTCCATTCCCTTGCTATGTAGTACCTTTCTGGGATTTTGTGGACTTCGTCTTCCCATATAGGTTTCCTGGATTTTATTACAGTAGTTGGTAGATGGTTCAATAATTTTCAGATAGGTATATCTTCAGAGACAGAGGGGTCATTAATTTTCTTCCATTCTCGGATAGCTGCTATATTGCAAAGGGCATGGAGCCAGGGAGGTGGAGTTGATTGCAGAGTTCCTGAGACAATCCTCATGGTGGTACTAAGCTGGACATCTACTTTCTTCGTGTGTGTGCTCTTGTACCAGACTGGGTCGCAGTATTCTGCCACCGAGAAAATAACAGATTGTGCTGCGGCGCGTAGGGTGTTAGCTTGAGTTCCCCAGGAGGTTCCATTCAGCTTTCTTACTATATTATTTAGATTTTTTTATCTTTTGACTGGTTATTTCTAGGTGTTTTTTATAGGTTAGTGACCGGTCAAGAGTTATTCATTGATATTTTGGATGGCTGTTGTGCGTTAATCACTCACTGTAGAATGTTACTTGTAACTCTCGCGTTGCCTTATGATTGTTCAGGTGGAATACGCTTACCTCAGTTTTATTTGGATTTACGCAGAGCCTCCATTTCATATAATACTGGGTGAAATATTCAGTGCGCCTTCGACTCCACTTGCAGACGAGTATTAAGTTTGGAGGTGTAAAGGAGGGAGAAGCTTCTTCGATGAACGGTACAAAATCATATTTGGGTATTTTCGTAATGTACTCTCATGGCAAGTGCCTCTCCGAGGTTGATGTCTGAAATACTCCTGTGTGATACAGACAAGGGGGAGATTGAGTCAATAATTAAATCACTGAAGACTAAGGACTCTTACGGATATGATGGAGTAACCAGCAGAATATTAAAGTATTGTGCTGCACATGTTAGCCAATGCAGTGACTAGGGCATACTCACCTACAAACGGTCCCTTACCTTCGACAAAAACTATGTTACAAAATCAATTTGATCAACTCTGTTTATAGCAAAGAATGCTCGTACACTTGCAAAATGATTCAAATGGCTCTAAGCACTATGGGACAAAACATCTGAGGTCATCAGTCCCCTAGACTTAGAACTACTTAAACCTAACTAACCTAAGAACACCACACACAACCATGCCCGAGGCAGGATTCGAACGTGGGACCGTAGCAGCAGCGCGGTTTCAGACTGAAGCGCCTAGAACCCCTCGGTTACAGCTGTACACTTGCACCGAATATGGCATGGAACAATAAAGTACATTAGTTACAAATAACCGATGACCATACACCCTATTGCCTGGACGCGTGTATACAACAGGTCTAATTCCTTGTTAACAGCTGGCCGAAAGGACCGTGCGCTTCTAGCTCTGCAGTATGGAACGGTGAGACCGCTACGGTCGCAAGTTCGAATCCTGCCTCGGGCATGGATGTGTGTGATGTCCTTAGGTTAGTTGGGTTTAAGTAGTTCTAAGTTCTAGGGGACTAATGACCTCAGAAGTTGAGTCCCATAGTGCTCAGAGCCATTTGAGCCATTTTTGATCCTTGTTAACATAGACGTGGAATTACGATAACAACCACCTGTAGACAACAACACTTCATTCTTCTCAGGTGTGAAGGAGGCGTGACTTACAAACCGGGGTATTATCGCCACCAATCCGTACAGGCAGTCTTCGAGGTGCCGTATAATTTAAGTTTGCAGAGTAGGTCGGGAACTTACCGACCAGTTTGTACTCGACGTCCACTGCTCTTCCTGCATCTCTCCGCTATCAATCCTTAATCCAGCCGGCAAGAAGTGCCTCCGACCGATTTAGCGACTCGAGGCTTCTCGATGCCCGTATCGGACAGCAGGAGTGCCCCAAAACCAAAAACTTGCCAGCCAAGTGTCCCCCAGCTAACTGTCAGTACCACGACATGCATAAACCAATATCCTAGCTCCTGACATGTCTGGACCGACATCGAGACCCCAAGCATTTAGTGGGGCTAAGCATCTAACGCTCACCATCGCAGATCTCTTTGTTTCGAGGGTGAAGTGGTGGAGTCACCTTTCGTACCCTATAATGATTCGCGGCAGAGATTCATTCCCCTCCATAGAAGACTGTTCCAAAAATACCAGCTAAGATTGGAAGCGTTGTCTCTTGTGAACATCAGTTAGCAGCCGTGGGACCAAGTTGCTAATGGGCAATGGACATCACACTGCCATACAAAATATTCAGCATGCTGTTAGTTATCTGAAGTGTTATGGGAAGATCCTCGCTAATAATCACGTCCACACGATCAACATTTGCAACGGTACTGGACGCTGCGAGACCGCCTGTCTTCGAGATATTCGGCAGAGAGATTCGTGTCCGGCGACAAATTGCTAACACCACTTTACAACACCTGGGCGAGAGAGTGCACGATCACCACATACAGCCGTGATTTCACGATGAACATCCGTGTTATGGAGCCATTTATCCGATAGAAATCTGATTGTTGCACGTACCTCCAATTTGGAGTGAACGTCCAGTTGACACGCCCTTGAGTCTATCCCGCTCTACACACACAACACGACGGGATACCACAACATATGTCCCATAGACCAAGTCAGCAGTTGCAGTCAGCTGCAGCACATTGGCCACGAAGCAGACACACAACGTGCTCTCGCGTCGAGATGATGTAACTTACTTTTTGATTGCTCTTGGTATATAAGATTGAACCAGAACTCTGCTGATAAACTTTTGGATGTTGTTAGTAATACCGTCTGAGTATTTTCATACAAGGGACACACGGTCTCTCGTCACTCGTGACAGAGTTTTCGCCGTCCGTTTGGTTTGTTGTCCCTGTTAGCTTCGTATCTATACTACAAGAAAATAGTTCACAACAGTGCAGACGACAACGGTGTGTTCTTTGAGGGTTTTTTTTTCCATTTGCTCTCGGAACCAGCTGTTGATAACAATAGAACCCATTTTACTCTTCGCCTTCACGCTTGTATTAAGTACTCCTATGATCTGTCTTAGTTTTGTTTTAAGGATATGATGCAGTGTCTAGCAGGATGTTAAAGTACTGTGCTGCACATGTTAGCCCGGTATTTAACCATATGTGTAATTCTTCCTATAGGAATGGTCAGTTTCTTGAACGATTAAAGAACTCAATAGTAAAGCCGCATTATAAAAAGGGAGAAAGGGATAATGTAGAAAATTTTAGACCTACTTCTATGGCATCAGTATTTGCTAAAGTTATTGAAAAGGCTGTGTATAGAAGAATAATTGATCATTTTATATCACACAATTTGCTGTCAAATGTACTGTTCAGCTTTAGAAGTCTTTTAACATCGGAACATGCTAAATCCCCTTTTCTCTGGGAGATACTGGATAGGTTAAACAAAAGGTTTCGAACGCTAGGCAAATATTTGATCTAACTAAGGCGTTTGATTATGTTGAATACAAAATATTGCTCCAGAAGTTGGACCATTATGGAATAAGGGGAGTAGCTCACAATTGGTTCACCTCTTATCTTAGTAGCAGACAGCAAAAGGCTATTATTCACGGTGTTGTGTGATACATTAGCTCGCTTTCAGATAGTGGAGTTCATGACACAAGTTCATGGCTTGTAGAAAATAAACTAATGCTCAATCACAGTAAGAATCAATTTTTACAGTTTCTGACACACAAATCAACAAAACCTGAAGTTTAATTTCACAGAATGGGCATATGATTAGTGGAACTAAACAGTTCAAATTTCTAGGTGTTCATATAGATAGTAGGCTGTCGTGGAAAGCTCGCGTTCAGGATCTTGTTCAAAGACTTAAAGCAGCCATTTTTACTATTCGAACGGTATCTGGAGTGAGTTATCGTTCGACACGAAAATTAGTCTACTTTGCTCATTTTCATTCGCTTATGTCGTATGGTATTATACTGTGGTGCGACTCTTCCCATTCTAGAAGGATAGTTTTATCTCAGAAACGGGTGGTTTGAGCAAGAAGTAGTGTAAGCTCACGAACCTCTTGTCAACACTTCTTCACGAGTCTGGGTATTTTGACATTAGCCTCTCAACATATATATTCCTTACTGTCATTTCTTGTTAAAAAATATTAGCTTATTCCCAGGAATAAGCTGTTTTCACTCAGTTAATACTCGGCAGAAATCAAACCCTCATTTGGATCGGACTTCCTTAACTTTTGTGCAGAAAAGTATGTAGTATACAGCTGCATCCTTTCTCAATAACCTACAGCACTAATTCAGAAACCTTAGCAATAATCCAAGCACTTTCAAATCGAAACTGAAGAGTTTCTATTCAGTCGAGAAGTTTCCTGAAACATTGAGCTGCTTCTTGTTGTCTTGTTGATTGTGTTTACTTAAACTTATTTCTTGACTTTTTTCGGGTTCATAAACATTTTATTTTTATGTGTTATTACTTTTGTATTGTAATTTCATGTACTGGCACGTTCCATGACCATGGAGATTTGCTCCTCAATTTGGTACTACGGAACATGACGTGTAAATAAACAAAAAATAAAAACCTTACCGTATTCTATACAAGGTAGGACGGAATTCACAAACCAAAGAGATTCAGTGCACGTTCCGAACACAGGCAACTTGGTACAGCCAGTTGCCTAAAGTCCGAAAACTTTGTACGTTTCTCCCTCTCTAGTAAAAGACGATAGATTTTTATTTTATTTATGTAATTCAAATATATGAGCTCGATGATAGGAAAAAAATATTTTGTGTTTAAAACATTATAACTTGTTGCTCTAACTCTCTGGCAACTATGAACGTAAGCTAGCATAAAAAGTAACGTTTTGTTCGCCTATCTAAAAAAATGTTCTTTTCGCTCATTAATTTGTAACTTACGGAGAAAACCAATTTATTTCACTCAGCATACGAAGAGGGTCCGACAGCCGATCAGTTCCAGTCATTCCATCAGGAAGGAGGTACTCGGCTGGTGTTGTCTGTAGTTCAACCATATCTAGACAGTCAATACCGCTGTTCGATCACGTTCGCATTGTTACTGTGGATAGGAAGGGCTCACAACAGGGGAAGAGTCCAGGAGTCTCGGAGTGAACTAAAGCGATGTTGTTCGGTCATTGAGGAGATACAGAGGAACTGTCGATGACATGCTCTCTCAGGTCGCCCAAGGGCTACTACTGCAGTGGATGACCGGTACCTACGGATTATGGCTCGGAGGAACCCTGATAGCAACGCCTCCATGTTGAATAATGCTTTTCTTGCAGCCAAAGGACGTCGTATTACGACGCAATCCGTGTGCAATAGGCTGCAAGATGCACAACTTCGCTGCCGACGTCCATGGAGAGGTCCATCTTTGAAACCACGATACCATGGAGCGCGGTAAAGATGCATGCCGAACATGCCAAATGGACCGCACAGGACTGGCATCACGTTCTCTTCAGCGATGAGTGTCGCTTATGTCTTCTACTAGACAATCGTCAGAGACGTGCTTGGAGGCAACCCGGTCAGGCTGAACGCATTGGACACTCTGTTCAGCGAGTGCAGTAAGGTGTAGGTTCTCTCCTGTTTTGAGGTGGCATTATGTGGTGCCAACGTACGACGCTGCTTGTCATGGAAGACACAAAACCTATCAAACATTCCTGGTATAGATTGAAACGGGTTATCTATGGACGACGTAACCCGCGAACCACTCTGAGGGATCTATCCTGATTCGCCGTTGAGGAGTGGGACAATCTGGAACAACAGTGCCTTGATGAACTTGTGGATAGTATGTCACGACGAATACAAGCATGCATCAGTGCAAGAGGACCTGTTACTGGGTATTAAATTTACCGCTGTGTACAACAATCTGGACCACCACCTCTGAAGGTCACATAGTAGATAGTACAACATGGATCTTCATGAGCAATAAAAAGGGTGGAAATGATGTTTATGTTGATCTCTATTCCAGTTTTCTGTACAGGTTTCGGAACTCTCGAAACCGAGGTGATGCAAAACCTTTTTTTATGTGTGTATAACAGCAAATGAGCTTACGGTAAAGGTCTATTTAAATGTTAGTGGAATCCAGCTGCGCCATGTGTTTTTATCAGTCAGTTATCACATTTAGGAGAAAATATTGCTGATAATTATTAAATTAGATTCTCCCTCCAAGATCATGATACAAGAGCCAGATTCATCTTATTTTAATGAGGAAATGAATAATAATCTCGAAGAACATATTCTACCAGAAAATAAAATTTACAAGTATTTTAAAACTGGTAACTAACATCATAATATTACGCATTTGAAGAATAAATTTTTAATAATCCGTACTATACAGTCAAGGATTATTGAGAAAAGACTTCAGGTGGCGGTGAAATGAACCATAAATACGTAATAATGGTGTGTTATACTAATATATCCGTTTGCTATCCAATTAATCTTACAGAAATATCGTTCACACTAGCTCTAAACTAAAATGTTTTATTTCTTATGGCTTCCACAGACTTTCAGAGAGGCAAATGGTACGGAATGGAGGAGGTAACAGGAATAAAGCAGTATTGTCACAGTGCTGACGTCGTTCTAAAGTGTTTGTGTTGTTGCGTGCCTATGCAATACCACTTCTCAAATTTCAAAGAAGTTGCAGGAGACATACGGTATGAGTCAACAGTTTTAAGGCTGGCCGGTGTGGCCAAGCGGTTCTAGGCGCTACAGTTTGGAACCGCGTGACCGCTACGGTCGCAGGTTCAAATCCTGCTTCGGGAATGGATGTGTGTGATGTCCTTAGGTTAGTTAGTTTAAGTAGTTCTAAGTTCTAGGGGACTGATGACCTCAGATGTTGAGTGCCATAGTGCTCAGAGCCATTTTTTGAACAGTTTTATGTTGAAGGATAACTGTGAAATTGGCTTAGTAGAAGTGAGGTACTGGTGGAAGTAGTGTTGTAAGGATGGGTCGTGAGTTGTTCTTGGATAACTGAAGTCGATGGTCAGGTCAGGCTTGTGTTCTCAAGAGAAGAGGCAGTTCAGACGTCCAGTAATTTCACACCGATTTGGACTCTCTGTTAGTCGAGTTAGACTCCGAAAATTTTTGTTTCTTTTGATAGAACTCTTTTGCCGAGTGTCTTTCGTACTTGTGCTTATAGCACTTAGTACTTTTCTAGATATAGAACATTTTGGGACGGTGAATTCATGCTCTTGAAAAGATTTTTCAGTGGTACCGGGTTTATTTAATACATGTAACGAGTTTCTAACCACTATAAGGAGCCATGAGACATATTACATTAGCAATAGATAGTAGATATTTCATCCGTCTGCCATTTTTTGTGTGCAATTAAGGAATGATTAGTGAATGATATTGATGGGAACATTATATGCCGGTATCACCCATGAACCAAGACAACAGTGCTATATTCTGGTTTAATGTAAAGGGACAATTAATTCCAATTCTTCATTAAGAAAGCAACAGGTAATCCCTACAACAACGATACGAGCCAAAAGACAACTAATTCTTCTGATTTACTGCTGTACCGCCTCAACTTCCTCTACAATTCATAACCCTTACTCTTCCCTCTTCTATCAAGGAAGTCATTTTTTATATCTTAATGCATGTCCTGAAGACCTGTCTCTTCTTCTTGCTACTGTTCTCCACCTTTTTTCTTTTGCACACCGATTCTACAGAGAACCTCTGCTGAATCAGTCCTTAGGTGGATAATTTTCTTTAAGAATTTTTTCGGATCTTTCCAGAAGCTATTTCGCCTCATCTTCCTTGCACTTTCATTCCAGAACGATTTGTATTGCTGTATTCTTGTCTGAACAGGTTTGTAATTCCTTCTTTCGTTGAACATTTGAAGTATCTCGTATTTCACCAAGTGTCCCTTCTCCATTCCCCTTCAACTGAACTGCCTAATGTACTTTACATCTTTATACATTGATTCTTCCTGACGATTCTCTTAAACTTCAAAATATTCATAATTATGATCTGAGATATCAGGTCCTGCCTACACCGTAGATTCCAATCTCTGATTGCCAAATATCTGTCTGACCATGAAGTAACCCAAACGTAATATTCCTCTTCTCTGGGACCTTCCTAGTATAGCTCCTCCGTTTGTGATTTTGGAACAATGTTTTGACTACTACTATATGAAGTTTATTCCAGAACTCAATTATTTCTGCTCCTCTCACATTTCTACAGCCAAGTCCATATTTTTCCCTAAACCTTCCTGCTGTTCATCTCATTACAATATTCCTCGCATTCCAATCCCCCGTGTTTGTTAAATTATCATTTCCTTTACGTACTGAATTACTCAATCGCCGGCCAGAGTGGCCGTGCGGTTCTAGGCGCTGTAGTCTGGAACCGAGCGACCGCTACAGTAGCAGGTTCGGATCCTGCCTCGGGCATGGCTGTGTGTGATGTCCTTAGGTTAGTTCGGTTTAATTAGTTCCAAGTTCTAGGCGACTGATGACCTCAGAAGTTAAGTCGCATAGTGCTCAGAGCCATATTAATTACCCAGTCAATATCCTCATATCCTTTTTTCTATCTCATCATCCTCTGCGTGCTACGTCGACATGTATACTTGAAGTATCGTTGTTGGAGTCTACTTGCTGTCAAATGTGATGAAAAATACCCTATCACTGTATTGTCACACAGTCTCTCTGCCGCACTCTCCCAATCATAGTGGTTAAAACTCTCGTTACACAATTTTCTGCTGCTGTTGATATGACCCCACACTTATGTGACTAGAAATCTTTATCTTCTTCTCATTTCACTTCACCCGCCACCCACTATATGTAGACTGAGTCTTTGCATTCCGCTTACCAGATATTCAATTTTCCCAATACTTTCGGAAACCTGACATTCTACGCTCCGACACGTCAAATGTTCCGATTCGTTGCTTATTTCATCTCTTTTCCAAGGTCATCTTCCCCTGGGGATCCGAATGGGAGACTAATCTGGAATACTTCGCCAACGCAGAGACAATAATGGCTATATTTTAATTGCAGATCACATGTCCAGCAAATAAACATAATGACTCTTTACTGCGGTGGTTGTCATTGCCTTCTGCATCCTCATGCCGGTGATCATTGCTTATTCTTTGTCCGACCCCGGTAGCTATATTGTCAGCGTGACGGATTGCCAATTCTCATGGACCGGGTTTGATTCCCGGCTGGCTCGGGGACTTTGCTCAGCCCAGGGACTGGATGTTGTCCTCATCTTCATCCTGTCATCCTCATCAACTGCAGGTCGACGAAGTGGCGTCAAATTAGCTGACCGTCACACGGCGAACGGTGTGCCCGACAGTGGGCCCTAGCCATACGATTAAATATTAAAAAACTGCTTATTCCTCTGCCATTTTGGTGCAGCTTCACCCCAAGTCGAGGAGGTTGACCTGTGCCTCTGTCCGCTTCTCCGCCTCTGGTCCAGTAGGAGGTTCGAGTCCTCCCTCGGGCAGGGGTGTGAGTGTTTGTCCTTAGGATAATTTAGGTTAGGTTGTGTGTAAGCTTAGGGACTGATGACCTCAGCGGGTAAGTCCCATAAGATTTCACACACACATTCTCGGCCCTTTCTGACATTGCTGTAGGCAAAAAGAGGATGATACCTTTTAACGTGACTCTTCGGCCGCTATTGTGGATTATTTTCATTCAAAATTTATTAACTGATTGGGCTCAAACACGTTGCATAAAATGTTTTTGTAATCATGAACGTTAGCCCACGACCGGTTTCGACTTGTTACATTAGAATTAAGAATGTGATTTTACGTTCACACGTAAGTAATTTAGCAATTATGACTAACGCAATATTAATGTAGTGCAAATATCTTGCCATTTTCTCAGACAAACAAGTATTGGATAAGGTAGTGCTGCGAGACAATAGAAATTAACTAGCAACCGCTTTTTCCGCGCTTCACTAGATGCAACACGTCATCAGTTATTAGTATGTTCCCTGTTTTACAATTTTCATGCCTTGGAAATGTTGTCTCTGGTCAATAACCCACTTCCTTTGATTAGTTTATCAACTACCTATAATTCCAAGCCAAAGGCTGAAAATCATCAGTCTAGGTGATGCAAGTCGCTGTCCCCTCCAATCCCCTCCACGACAAGAGAAATGGAAATATGAAGTAACTAATAATAATAGCAATAGTATCAACGTAATTCCGTGACATTCAGTACGCAGTTCAACGCCATCTGTCGTGTGACTGCGTAAGCGTACTATTCAAGTGCATCTGTCGCCGCTTCGACGCGATGTAAAGGCTCTACTTTACGTAGCAGATATTTTATTCTAATTCACGACCAAGGCCGCTGAACGCTCGATAACGTTACAGAGAACTGTCTGTAATCCGGCTTGAACGTATCGATGGAAGCTTCTTACTCAAAAGTTCTTCACCCAAGTCAGAGAGTACTATAAATATTGCTGGTGGGACCTGTGCTGACGGAAGGTCCGAGGTCGCGTACGATAAGAAAATAGGAATCAACCAGGAACGGTGACAGCACAGCAGTAGACGAACTGTTTACAGTTCGTCAGTAAAAAACCCGTATGCGACGACTATGACCTTCCTTTTGTATCGAGACTACAAATAATTATATGCGTTAACACACAGGATTTTCTACGTTAACACATAGTAAAGTATGATAACAGCCCTCATTGCATGTATCATTCACGTTTATCCGAAATTAATGGCGAAATTAAATTATGAATGGAACGATATTACAAGATGTAGTTCATACACTGTATATTATTTTCATTATGTAAATTATTACTTATTTTTTCCTATAACATGCTCATTACTTTTTGTGTAAATTACCTATAACATGAAATAAAAATGCCTGTCTTGAAAATACAAATCTACGTTAACTTTCAATAGCTTCCATTTCAAAGTGTTTTAACTTGTGTCTGGAGTTTGATAATATTTCTTCTTAATTTGATTTCGCCTTCTAATTATTGGTGTGCAATAGAGTGATGTCGTAATGATAGACTGTTAAACATTATACTGACAAAATTGCCTCGATTGCAATACTTTTAACTGTGAATAGAATATTTGTTCCTAGTTGGATGACCATGGTGTACCTTGGAACAGTTTTTCACATTTGGAGATACCTAACATTTCCAGAGTGATCTTTGTAGTTTCAGAAAAATACTGCAGCACTCGTAAAGTGAATCCTGTTATTTCAAAACGTAATAAGAAAATGTATTAAACTTTTTTGAGACGAAAGTCTCCAGGTACAACACTGTCCCCCATTATTGCCCCCTTTTAAGACAATTGTTTTAGGAGAATTTTACTAAATAGTAGTTATATAAATGGCATCACCGCTAAATTATCAATTCACCTTCATAACCTGCGACCACTTACACTCCGCAACCTATTTTGCTGCTAATGCCAATGTCTTCGCACTAACAGTAATCAGTTCACATGATAAATAATCGTGGGACACCAGCAAAAGGGTTGAGACATTCTGCATAACGCGTTTCAAATTTTAATCATTACTCTTTGTGACGGAGTCAAACTAAATGATGGCACTGGCAACGAAACTAGCTCCGGCGTCCAAGCCTCAATGCAAATTGCTAGCGGTGACGCGCCGTGTCAAGCGTCCAAATACTGGGCTCGGTGGAATGACAAGTGTCTCTCTCATTGGAAACGTTTCACCGAACGTTATGCTTTTATGTCAGTTAACAGCTCAGGGCATCAAAACCTGTCTGTCCACTACAATAATTCCGTTGTGAGACGGTACGTGTTTTTGATGTTGCCAGTCAAACAGACAGAACTTGTGTGCCCCGTCTCCTGAAGGATCTGATTGGAACATAAAATCTGCATGCGAACGGCGCAGCCACCGACACGTTTAGCGTATGCGAGCGGACGGATGCCGATGGGGAAGAGTGCTGATTAAAGCGAGTCCCGCCCCCCGCAGGATTTGACGAGTAAGCCGACGCCCCTTCCCTCACTGCGCTACGCTTAACACTAAATTCCACAGCGCACTCTTTCTCCCTTTTTTTTAAGTGAGCACGTGTGTGGCTTTCCGGGTACGCAGATTTCGGTGGTGTATAACGTTCGAGAGGATAAAAATTCACTACCGCATTGGAAAAAGGCTCATAACGTACGTTTCGTCAGGGAGCAGAGAAGAGTACCTACAGAACACCGCCACAGTGAAGCAATGAATCCGATCACTTTTTTTTTTTTTCTCCCTCGCGATACTTGTGTCGTGTGAGTGAATGAAATTGGCTCTTTTGGGAAATGATGCATGTCTGTACCTACCTTACTGAAGCTACAATCGCCTACTGCCACTTTTCCGTGTTTGCGAAGAGTCTAGAGATACAAATTTTTCAGAATTCTGTCTTGTACATGAGAACTCTCTGTACCCAACGGGAGTGAAGCGAAAAATGTGAAAATCATCGTAAATAATTACAACCGAAATTAAACAAAGAAAGGTATAATATATGACGAAATACATCACATTCTGTCAAGGCCAAAATACATATAGAAGCAGGGCAGCCTGTAAAACACCATGTTGAAAATTAATAGGTTCGGAATTAAAATTAGGCATATCGAGGATGACAAACACACGTTTTTGTAAAGAAAAAACACGGAAAAATATTATGTTTCGCGAAAGGTACAGTTATAAAAAATTTAAAATGTCGTTATCTACATATGCTATTTTTAGGATTACGTACACCAATCGGTAAAAACGGAATGCTTATAGCATAACTTTTTGTCCGTCTGTACGTCTGACTGGTCAGATCGCTTTTTCTCAAGAACGGGTAGAAGTATCACATTGAAATATATGTCACATACGAAGGCCTCCAGTCTCTTCGCTACGGAAAAAGTGTATGTTTCGAAGTCAGCGCAATCAAAAGATACGATCATTTATGACACATATTCCAGTACTCGAAAAATCACTCACCAAAGCCTGTATGATACTCCCCTTTGTCCTAAGACATTGAAATTTCACAAGAAGTAAAGTTTCACACTACAAGCAAAGAAAAAAATCCGAGAACTGTTAATTTGCAGTTATAACACATAATTTTTTTCCATTCGTTGTTCGTCTGTCTGTGCGTTTTTTAAGGCACCTTTTGCTCAAGAAAGGGTGTGGGTATCCAGTTTAAATTTACGTCACATACTAAGGTCTTTGACCACTGACGGTGGAAAACATTTATGATTCTAAGTGAGTGAAATCAAAAGTTGAAGCCATTAGCGTGAAATATTTGGTACTCGTAAACTCAGTGATCAAAACCTATAAATGAACTATCTATATGCATGCTGGTCTATTGGTAAAGAAATAACGCATAGTTAGGATTCCGTGTTAAACTGTAGGTCGGGTTTGAGCAGCAGGTTAATTCGAGAAAGTTTGGGTCCCATGAGGAGCTGAAGTGCTGTCCAATGGAAACACATGCACCAGCCCATTGAGATACATTAAATTATTGTTACTATCTACGATCACGTTCAGGAAAAACGGAACACCTTGAACGACTTAGGATAGGACGTTCATGTTCACAGGATGAGTACGTTAGTACTTTCTGCAGAAATCATTAACATTTGAACCATGTCAGCTTGCGGGTTCAAGGTCAATATAGGTATCGCGTCGCAACACGACCTACCGGTAAAACGTCTTGCTATACACCGAACGCAACGGATCAGTGTGACTTGAGCAGACGTGCAGTATGCCCCGCAGGCGTATGAGCGAACCGTACCGTCAGATGAGGGAGTTTGACAGAGGGCGCGGGGTTATTAGAATGAGCGAATGTGTTGTATCAATTACCCAATCGAAAACGTGTAGGATATGGTGAAACGACTGGTGCAGAACTGTGACCCAGTGCTAACCACCACAGATGAACTTTGGAACCAGATGAATTCAGCAAGGGTGGCTATATGACAGGACGCCATTGCACCTTACACACGTCCATGACATCACACATAGAACAATTTATCAGGGTCCATGTTGGATCCTGTGCCTACTAGGCAACGGGACACAAGCTGAACCGAGCTGACTGAAATCTTAATCGTTTCTGCAGAACATACTAACGCACATTCACGTGAATATGTACGTTCCATCCCTAGTCGTTCAAGGTGTTCTCTTTTCTCTGAACATGTGTGTACAGACATTACGCAATCTCAGGACGCAAGTTCTTCTAGCACTTCCCACTTACCATGGTAGAGTGTTCAGTGAATCTAACGAGTTTACAATAACAGTATTTTTAAACACATAAATTATATGTTCCAGAGGCTCCATGTAACATAATGAATATAGTCTGAATCAATTAATTAAAATTTACATCAATACGAGGATACGAATCTGGCTCTCCTGCTTACTATGCAGACCCTCTTTTTTATTTTTATTTGTATTTTTTAATGTTTTTTGAACAGTAGCTCATTATTTTTGCCATTTATTTCAGTACACAAAATATAAATACATAACAATTACATCAAACAAGGCACACATTAAACAGAGTAAAAAGTTTTAACAGTATTGGTCACTGAAGCAACTGCCCAAAGAGTTATGCTTGTGTGCAGGCACAAAGAAGTTCGAATTTTACTGCTCATAATAGAGTAGAACTGCAAGTACACTCCACTACAATACATTACTGACACTAGATGAATTATTAGCGTAAATACTGAATGTCTAAGGTGGTAACTCCAATCTGTTACTTATCAATAACCTTTCTAATTGAGCACCCCAAATACTATCTTACATTTCGTTTCAGTATACACTTTTCAACACAGTTTTCTATGGAGAATACATTTATTTAGAATCATTTTAGTTCCTTCAAAGGATGTTATTTCTTTCATTATATTCTAGACCAATTCTATGGGATTTTTGTTTCAGTAATATGGAAGTAATCATAGACTAGAAAAACTTCATTTTTCTTCCCCCCCCCCCCCTCCCCCCAACTACAACAACACCTTCTTTTGAAAATTTCCAACACAGTGATTTCAGTTAATCCTGTTTATTGTCATCTTTTATAGGAAAGGGGTCTTACTGATCATATGCCTCAACCATTTATTTTCTGTCTAATGCACTGACTGTCCATTTGCTGGTGATATTCATTCTTGCTTGATCATCCTAGATGCTGTGCCACCATCTGCTTCTGAATCTTCCTCTTGGTTGCATTCCATCCATTTCTCTAAAGAATGCTATATTAGGTAGCCTGTCCTCTGATAATTTTATTGCACGACGGCACAACACAACTTTCTCTTCTTCAGAATCTAAAGTTGTTATTTTTTCCTAGTTTAACATTCACAAATTATGACCAACACTGTAGTAGAATAATAAGTAGAAGAAAATTCTGAGTTAACTGTAAAATGTCCTTTTAGTAGCTGTTAAATGTGTAGCTATTTCTTCCTTAGGAAGAGTCCTCAACTATTTGCAGTTGTGCACTTTCTCGGAGATTAATCCATCTACAGCAAAAGGTACATCAATTTATTTTTCATGTTCACCCTTTAATTAAAGTCCTCGAACTACTACCAAAAATCACACATTAACTGCAATTTTCGAATGAAACTAACTTCATCTCTGCAATGCACCAAAGTAGCACTCCAAATGGTACCTCAGTTCACAGAAATTTCTGGAATTTTTTAGTTAAGCCAGCAAATTTTTACTATATGATCGGTATAAGTCTGAATCTTAGTTGTCTCTGTATGCCAATTTTTATGCCCATTTTCATTCTGCAACAGTATACACAGAAGTGCTGTCCATTGTTCATACCACGTTACAATTATTCAGAGGACAATGCTTTAATTGAAGATACAGATTGTAGTTTTCTTTTGATATAGATGATATCTATGTGGCACTATAAAATCAACTTCACTATCTTTTCTAATGCTGTCCAGCAATATCCTTCACAGTCTACTCATGTTTATGTAAAAATTAGCAGCCCCTTCCACAGTGTTTGGTAATGATGTGGTGAGAACTTTGCTGTCTGCTCTTTAAAGAATTTTAATACATTTTACATAATATTTATATTCAGAAGTCACATTTTCTGTGGTGTTTTCTTCACTGGCATCTCCAGTTTCGCCATTTATGTAACGGTTTTAGCAAACATTAGTGTATCATACTAGCCTCTGTAGCACATAGAACACTCAACCACAGTTTTTGAGATACGCTCCCTCCACCCGCAACCCAGTCTCTCCACACTCCTTCACCTCGTAAGTTCTTTGAAGCTTGCACGGTTAGTTCCAATAAATATTTGCTGGAAATGCTTCGTCAGACATGTTGAGCCACTTGTAATCAGTTGGAAATTATTCAGTCATCATCAGCTTCTGCAATAGGTGTACAAAAGTAGTCAATGAAACAAGTGTACGTATGCAGGAACGCCGGCCACGGTGGGCTAGCGGTTCTAGGCGCGCAGTCCGGAACCGTGCGACTGCTACGGTCGCAGGTTCGAATCCTGCCTCGGGCATGGATGTGTGTGATGTCCTTAGGTTAGTTAGGTTTAAGTAGTTCTAAGTTCTAGGGGACTAATGACCACAGCAGTTGAGTCCCATAGTGCTCAGAGCCATTTGAACCATTTTTGTATGCAGGAACCATATACTGCAAACAGAGGAGCCCACGATCATCTATTCGAATTGAGACTTTACGGGAGACAGTCAATGGTTTCAGCAGAGACTTGATGAAAGAATACCTGTATCTTGAAACAGTAGTTGTGGTGCAGTTGAAAGATTCAGTCATGTCACTATCCTTGGAAATGTCAACCTTTGTATCACCCGCATTACCAGCTGTAGCAAGACGGAAGTAGGAAGGATCAGGTGACAATAAAAGTTCAACAAATTCACTAGTCGAGTCCAATTCAGTTACAACATCTTTCATGTTATCAGCTCTAGCTATCACTTTGTTTAGTACATGTGCACTTTCAGTATCAAGATCCAACATTTCTTCTGGTTCCTGGGTACGAATACTACAATCTGTCACAACTCCATCCTCTTCTAATAGAAGAGTCAGAGGGAAACCGTATTTCCTATACGACATCTTCAAAGCTGTATTATGACTTCCAAATACATTAAGGCATTCAATTAGGATTTCTAGATTAATTTTCAATACGATTCGTTGTTCCGTCAACGTATATTCCTCGAATACTTCTGCCTGTATAAATGCGCTCAACTGGACACACTTGCTATCCTCGACGCTAACTTTGAGTCCTCTGTCAGTCATAAATATTATTGCATGATCTTTGAAATGGATGGCTCTCAGTAGCATTACGAGATTTTTCACGCTGTCTAGACGGGCTGTAAAAACAAAATCTTCATCAATTTCACCCTGCTGACTCTGCAAAGCCATTGACCCTCTAGCCACTGGACTACCGTAGCACGGCGATCGCCGTAGCTGCACGGATTACCCCAGTACATACATGTCCATCCCTACTACAAACTCCAGTTCACACCTCAGCCCATCTCGATGTTCCCTTTCTTATACATCAAGATGGTCTGAAGCGTAAATTGTAGTTTTTATCAGAGAGGGAGTAGTACTAGAGTACTCCATGGAGGTACAACAGCCGCAGCGCAGAGTGGAGCAATGGTTAGTGCATCTGCTTAGTGAGCAGGCGACTCGGGTTCGAATCCAGTCATTATTACAAATTCCAATTCATTGCTTCGGTCTGTATTCATTATCAATAATCATTTCAATATAAATTGCAATGCGTTTTACTTGTTTTTATTTCTTACATTTCTGACACAGGGAAATGGCGGCCAGTGACGGCTGTACTTTGCTCAGTATGAGTTTATGCCTGGGTAGTTGATGGCCATCCATCGCAACAAGAAGCTCCATGCTACACCACAAATCCTGAGGTAATTATGATTAATATTGAATTAAATATAAATGTTATGTATTGAAAGCCAGTCGCTTTGTCACAGGCTCCTTTCATACAACATACGACATCAAACCACGCATAAATCAACTGTCGGCTTATAAGCGATCAGTCTCTAGCAGTCCCTGTCCATGAGAGAGGCACAGCTTTGCCAGGCTGGAAAAACATGCATCACTTATATTAACACTAGAGCTTTGATTGACGCTGACTAATCACAAGAGTTTGGTACGCATTGTCGGTCGTCTCGCGCAGTCTGAAACGGTCCAGGGCGCCTTGACACGGTTCGCGCGGCCCCCCTCTCCCCCCCCCCCTTTCCCCCAGCGTCGGAGGTTCGTGTCCTCCCACGGGGATGTGTGTGTGTGTGTGTTGCCCTTAGCGTAAGTTAGTTTATATTAGATTAAGTAGCATGTAAGCCTATGGACCGATGACCTCAGCAGTTTGGTCCCATAGGAAATTACCACAAATTTCCAAAAATGCAAATGCACTTTCCTCTCATCTTTTGTCCTGGGCTGCACTCCAGAGCAGAAGTGTTTCAGATTCATGTCTTTTGTACTTGATGATGATGTATCCGACCAGCAAATAGCGAGCATTCAGGTTGTATTCACGTGACTGGTAACTATGAAGTTGTTGAGGTCATACGTCCGCCAACAGCAGGTAGTAATGATTGGACATGTTTATTTACCAGAGAGTAAAGCATGTTTATTGTGATGTAGATTGAAACAAAACATAAAATAAGTCACTTCTTGAATTACAACAATAACACATCTGAGAGATGAAGGCCATATAGATTGTCACTGAGTCTACGTTCATTATACACCCACTTTATAAAAGTCCCTCAGGGAGCATAATTGTATAAGTCCATAAAATTCTCCCCTGTGGGTTAGGCATCTACAAGGCATTGAAAGGACGGTTACTGCAGGTGTTCGGACTCGCTACAGTAGAACTTACAAGGGAACCTCCCCATCGCTACCCCCCCCCCCCCCTCAGATTTAGTTATAAGTAGGCACAGTGAATAGTCCTTGAAAAACTGAACACAGATCAATCGAGAAAACAGGAAGAAGTGGTGTGAAACTATGTAGAAAGTAAGCAAAATATACAAACTGAGTAGTACATGCGCAAGATAGGCAACATCAAGGACACGGTAAGCGCAGGGCCGCCGTGGTCCCGTGGTTCCGTGAGCAGCTGCGCAACGAGAGGTACTTTGTTCAAGTCTTCCCTCGAGTGAAAAGTATAATTTTTTTATTTTCAGGCAATTATTATCTGTCCGTCCGTCCGTCCGATGCGAGGTAACTGCGCCGTAGTAACGGGTAAGGTACAAGAATCTTTTTGCCCGTTCGCCAAGTGTACAAGTTAGGTGGGTCGACAACATATGCCTGTCATGTGACGCACAAGCCGTCACCAGTGTCGTATAGGATATATCAGAAGTGTTTTCCTGTGGAGGAATCGGTTGACCTATGACCTTGGGATCAAATGTTTTCGGTTCCCATTGGAGAGGCACGACCTTTCGTCTACTAATAGCACGGTTTTGCGGTGCTGTCGCAAAACACAGACACTAAACTTATTACAGTGAACAGAGACGTCAATGAACGAACGGACAGGTCATAACTTTAAAAAAAAGATAAGTAAACTTTCACTCGAGGGAGGATTTGAAACAAGGACTTCTCGTTACGCAGGTACTCACGCTAACCAGTGGACCACGGCGCTCCCTCGTTTACAGTATCCTTGATGTTGCGTATCTTGCGTATGGACTACTCAGTTTGTATATTTTGCTTATTTTTTTCACAGTTCCGCACAACTTCCTCCTGTTTTCTCGATTAATCTGTGTTCAGTTTTTCAAGGCCTATCCCCCCTGCCATCTTACAACTAAATCTGAGGGGGGTGCGATGGGGAGGTTCCCTTGTTAGGTAAAATCGCGTCCTTTACTTGCATTTTGAATTTTGACATATTACCGTGGTACTCGTTTTCGGTTACATCAGATCACTTAGTAACGGTTTTTATTTTTTGGTCATCTGTCTACTGACTGGTTTGATGCGGCCCGCCACGAATTCCTTTCCTGTGCTAACCTCTTCATCTCAGAGTAGCACTTACAACCTAAGTCCTCTATTATTTGCTTGACGTATTCCAATCTCTGTCTTCCTCTACAGTTTTTGCCCTCTACAGCTCCCTCTAGTACCATGGAAGTCATTCCCTCATGTCTTAGCAGAAGTCCTATCATCCTGTCGCTTCTCTTTTTCAGTGTTTTCCACATATTCCTTTCCGATTCTGCGTAGAACCTCCTCATTCCTTACCTTATCAGTCCACCTAATTTTCAACTTTCGTCTATAGCACCACATCTCAAATGCTTCGATTCTCTTCTGTTCCGGTTTTCCCACAGTCCATGTTTCACTACCATACAATGCTGTACTCCAGACGTACATCCTCAGAAATTTCTTCCTCAAATGAAGGCCGGTATTTGATATTAGTAGACTTCTCTTGGCCAGAAATGCCTTTTTTGCCGTAGCGAGTCTGCTTTTGATGTCCTCTTTGCTGCCTTTATTTGGTTATTTTACGGTGATCATTAATCTTGATGTTAAGTTTCTCTCTATTCTCATTTCTACTACTTCTCATTACCTTCGTCTTTCTCCGATTTACTCTCAAACCATACTGTGTACTTTCTAGACTGTTCATTCCGTTCTTCTTCACTTTTACTCAGGATAGCAATGTCATCAGCGAATCGTATCATTGATATCCTTTCACCTTATATTTTAATTCCACTCCTGAACCTTTCTTTTATTTCCATCATTGCTTCCTCGATGTACAGGTTGAAGAGCAGGGGCGAAACGCTACAGCCTTGTCTTACTCCCTTCTTAATACGAGCACTTCGTTCTTGATCGTCCACTCTTGTTATTCCCTCTTGGTTGTTGTACATATTGTATATGACCCGTCTCTCCCTATAGCTTACCCCTACTTTTTTTCAGAATCTTGAACAGCTTGCACCATTTTATATTGTCGAACGCTTTTTCCAGGTCGACAAATCCTATGAACGTGTCTTGATTTTTATCTAGCCTTGCTTCCATTATTAGCCGTAACGTCAGACTTGCCTGTCTCGTGCCTTTACTTTTCCTAAAGCCAAACTGATCGTCACCTAGCGCATTCTCAATTTTCTTTTCCATTCTTCTGTATATTATTCTTGTAAGCAGCTTCGATGCATGAGCCGTTAAGCAGATTGTGCGATAATTCTCGCACTTGTCAGCTCCTCTTCGGAACTGTGTGGATGATGCTTTTCCGAAAGTCAGATGGTATGTCGCCAGACTCATATATTCTACACACCAACGTGAATAGTCGTTTTGTTGCCACTTCCCCTAATGATTTTAGAAATTCTGATGGAATGTTATCTATCCCTTCTGCCTTATTTGACCGTAAGTCCTCCAAAGCTCTTTTAAATTCCGATTCTATTACTGGATCCTTTACCTCTTCTAAATCGACTCCTGTTTCTTCTTCTATCACATCAGACAAATCTTCACCCTCATAGAGGCTTTCAATGTATATAGGCTATAAAGGCAGCATGGCTCAGTACCTCCGCAGGGAACTTCCAACCCCTTACTTAGTCCATGCCACGTCGAACTACTGCAAAAGGATTTCCGAAACGACCTTAGGAGATGTCCTATGACTTTTGTCACCTCAGAGTACAGTGTCACAACAACGCTGACTGGCGATCGTACGCCGACCGGTGTGGCCGAGCGGTTCTAGCCGCTTCAGCCTGGAACCGCGTGACCGCTACGGTCGCAAGTTCGAATCCTGCCTCGGGCATGGATGTGTGAGATATCTTTAGGTTAGTTAGGTTTAAGTAGTTCTAAGTTCTAGGGGACTGATGAGCTCAGATGTTAAGTCCCATAGTATTCAGAGTCATTTTTTGGGTGATCGTAAGTCTTAAAAGATCTGGAGGTCAGCAGACCCATGCAAAGCTATGCATGCACACACCAAACAGGTGGACCACCAAAATAACAATGCTGTGCGTACCCTCACATGACGAGAAGTGGGAACAATTAAGGCAAGGATATTGTGCATTTACAGCAAAGTAACATGGATACGTAATTAATTTTGTAGGTTTTTTTATAAATGATAGAGCTCGGCAATCAGTCGCCCTTTTTTTCTTTTTTTTGCAGGTTTCATTATGCAAATCTAGATTTCGGCTCGTGCTTAGCCATTATGAATGCACTAATTTTTAAACTCCATGTATGTTAGTTCCCTGTTGTTCGGGTGTCAGTCACAGTTCCTTGAATACTGCATTGATAATGTCTAGGCACTAGCCGAAATCTGGATTTGGTTAATAAATCCTGCAAAAAAATAAGAACGACTGATAGCTGCTCTTTATCATTAACAAATTCCATAACACTCACGGAGTGCACCCACTTTCCTAATGGGAGGTAACCTGAATTTTGTAGATGATTTTGGGGTATTCACGGAGCGAAATTTAGCTCTTCATTAAAAGTCGCCTTTTAGGTTATTCATTTTAGGTGAGTTCTGAGTCGCTAAGCTATTGCAAAAACAGTCTGTAACCTGATTCTCGATGTTCTGGCGTACCTACAAGAGCCAGAACGAAGACGAAGAACGCAAGACTAGAGAAGGCTGTGAAACGACGTCGGCCAATGGTGGCCTGATAAGAACCTACCACGACAGGAGCGCCCCCCTGCAAGAAATGAATATAATAGCCACTCCTTCGAGCCTCAGCCGCTCAGGACATTAGTCGACAGTATAGGCACATTTGCAGACCTGCATTTGCACATCAGTTACCAGTGACGTGTGCAAAACTTACTTGCATAGCCAAGAATGTTACTGTTTGCATGTCACACATCGTTAGCGACTGCTACTTGTAAACTGCCAAGTTAGGTATTGTCAATTTGCTTCATTGAAATATAACTACTAATGTTATTTGCTTGAATTGATGTATAGCATTCCGAGGACGCAGCATCCCTTAAGCACCATATACGAGACGAGTGAGCAAGCCCACTGCAGTCTTTGGCCGTAAGGCGAAAATAGTTTGTACTGGACACTTTGGAATGGCAGCTGGTAATCCAATGAGATGGCTGCGTAGCACAGTTGAGAAGTAGCGTGCCCAGTTCAATGCGAGACAAGGTATTGTTTCTCCGGCTTTCTACTGACGTCTCTCTGTCTGTGGAATTCGGCGTCTTTATTTTGTTTTTTTTTTTTGGGGGGGGGGGATGCTGTAGACCGCACTTACTCGTCATCAGCGATTTTGCTCAGATTTATGGTGAATGCAGCGTTTGGACAGAAACGAAAATGACAGGAGTGAGAACTCCAGATGGACATGCGTTTAGAAATTGGCTGTGGTTGAAGCTGAGGCAATTACATTAGGAAATGAGACACTTAAATTAGTAAAGGAGTTTTTCTATCTGGGGAGCAAAATAACTAATGATGGTCGAAGTAGAGAGGATATAAAATGTAGACTGGCAATGGCAAGGAAAGCGTTTCTGAAGAAGAGAAATTTGTTAACATCGAGTATTGGTTTAAGTGTCAGGAAGTCGTTTCTGAAAGTATTTGTATGGAGTGTAGCCATATGTGGATGTGAAACATGGACGATAAATAGTTTAGACAAGAAGAGAATAGAAGCTTTCGAAATGTGGTGCTACAGAAGAATGCTGAAGATTAGATGGGTAGGTCACATAACTAATGAGGCAGTATTGAATAGGATTAGGGAGATGAGACGTTTGTGGCACAACTTGACCAGAAGAGGGGTTCAGTTGGTAGGACATGTTCTGAAGCATCAAGGGATCACCAATTTAGTACTGGAGGGAAGCGTGGAAGGTAAAAATCGTAGAGTGAGACCAAGAGATGAATACACTAAACAGATTCAGAAGGATGTAGGCTGCAGTAGGTATTGGGAGATGAAGAAGCATGCACAGGATAGAGTAGCATGGAGAGCTGCATCAAACCAGTTTCAGAACTGAAGACCACAACAACAACAACCATTTCCGTCGCGGGTCGTCAATTGTAAGGTTACTTACAAAGCAAATAAACCTGAATATGTCGTATTTATTAATACATCCATAAAAGGCATTGAAAAGGAAGGAAACGGAAGATTTGAGATTGCAAAAGAACTTCCAAGAAAGGATTGTACTTAGAGCGTCCACAGGGATCCTGCGAATAGTTTTGCAAGAAGGCATTGTAATTAAAGCGTACAAGACTTCGTATCCCGTTAGTTTCATATCGAATCTGGAACAGCCCTCGGTAGCTGGTTACGAACAATAGGATTCTCGTGCAGGTAAAATCGGCCTGCTAAGTGAGAAAAAAATCACATCCCGAAAAGACTGCATCAAAGTACATTGTAGATCACCATTTATCTTCGCCAATATTTGACGAAATGATAGTTAGTTGTTTGCTGCCAAATTTGTGATGTGAGAAAACTTTCCATGAATGTAAAGCAGGTTTGATTTCTATACAAACTTTAAAGCAAACATGTAACTGTAAAAATGTGGTGTCTATAATGTGTGGAAGATACCGAGATACTTGATGCGTCCTCTGCTTTTACGGTGAATATCACACCAGAAAGTATAAATTACCGACTCTAAAATAAGGAAAGTGTCTCATTTTAAATACCAAGTTCTCGTGTACGCGTCTTTTTTTATGCCTTTTTCAGAATTGATCACGTGTGTTCTTCTATTCATACCTGAGTCAGCGTTTAATTGGAAAACAAATCATTAAATTCATTCAGTGGAATTATTAATCGAAACAAAGGCAGTGCCATTACCAGAAATGTCTTGTTGACGTGCTTTTACAGCCAAAAAATAATTCAATGTCGGCGAGAGTTTGAGGCTTAGTGCTCTTTCTGACTATATTACGTGTTGTACCGAATATTGTTTCGGCTTATTTGCAGTGTAATTAACGTAAGAAATGAAAAGAAAAGAATTCCCCCATAGGCGTCCGAACCCTCAAAACTTGCACTATCGCTATGTACCAAATGCCGCATGGTAACTGTGCTAAAATAAATGGTTCATGCCTCTCAAGATCCACAGCAAAAATGCAATTTCTTCTAACGACTTGGCAATGTGGACCTCCGACTTCTGTCAGTTTTTTTCCCTGCCAAGTCCTACATATACCATAAATTTGAGCGAAATCAGTGATGTCGAATTGGCACGGTCCCTTGTCAATGAGGTTTCTTTCCGACTTGCATCCCTGTGCTGTAAAGTACAAGGATTATGGTGGGTTCGTAGCATACTCTTGGTGTTTTATATTTTTGTAATGCTTCCAACTCCATAGATGTATCTTTTGTCATGTCGAGAGTCAACTTCCACTTTCAAAGAGAAAGATCGTATTCCGTCCTCGCAGTACGGTATTGGTATTTAAATTGTCCATCTGTAAGTTTAGCGTATGGCACTCGTTATACTCAAACATAGCCCATCATAGAACAAAAGTGAAGTTGTTGTTCGTCAGTGCTTATTGAGTTCCTTACTAATAATCAGAAATTTCACTAAAGCAGCTTCGTATTATTTGCACTTTTCAGTCACCTTTGAAGCCTGCACCGACCTTTAGAACTGTTTACAAGTGCCTTATATTCATACTTGAGTCAGCGCTTGATTTGAAAATAGATTATCCATTGCATTCTACCTTCCATGGAAGTATTAGTCAAAATGAAATGCACTGCCGTCAGCAAAAATATTTCGTCTTGTATGCGTTTAGAGCCAAAAAGGTAAGTCAGTGTTGCCACAAGTTTGTGGTTTCATATTCCTCCAGACTATATTACATGCTATATTGTAGATAGACATTAAATGGTTCAAATGGCTCTGACCACTATGGGACTTAACATCTTAGGTCATCCAGTCCCCTAGAACTTAGAACTACTTAAACCTAACTAACCTAAGGACATCACACACATCCATGCCCGACGCAGGATTCGAACCTGCCACCGTAGCGGTCGCACGGTTCCAGACTGAAGTGGCTAGAACAGCTCGGCCACAGCGGCCGGCTGTAGATAGACATTAGACGTCCAGTATGATGTGGTACACTCTCATCGCACGTGATCACCCTATATTGGAGTTCCAAAGTACACTCATCAGTGAGAGTAGAAAATTACAGGGTGTGATCGTGGTTCTTCATACACTCAAACATTCATTACATTCGTTCAAGTCCCCTGTCCTTATCCATTGCACAATTAAAGGCGTCTTCATTGAGTCGGGCACTCTTCTATCGATTTTTTTCGCCGATAGTCGTTATTATCTTTGGCCGAGTACCCCGTCTGTAGTACTACAGGGCATGCTCAGAAAGCCAGGAGGGTTTGGTCAGACAGTCTCAGACCGGAGAGTGGGGTAGTGGTGGAGTAACGGACCTGCTTTGCACCAGGATGTGACCCGCCATACAGGGTACAATTACGGCAAGCCAGGGTTAGTTGTTGGAGTGTGGCTGTGCGAATCGGTTTTGGGCGGTCAGCCGCCGTGGGTCGTGGATCGAGAAACCTGCATCCTTATTGGGATGTTCCGTGTGGCTCACCGTGGGACGCTTTGAGCTGAGTTTCAGGCATTCTGATATCAATTGCTTGTGTCGAGAACGGGTATGTTTTTATCCAACAGACCATTCTGCCAAGACTACAGCTATTTCGGTGAGCATTTCTGTTGCTTGAGTAAGGTGGTTGTTGGGTTGTTTATGGGGGGAGCAGACCAGACAGCGAGGTCATCGGTCTCACCGGATTAGAGAAGGACGTGGAAGGAAGTGGGCCCTGTCCTTTTCAGAGGAACCATCCCGGTATTTGCTTCGAGTCATTTAGGGAAATCACGGAAAACCTTAATCAGGATGGCCGGACGCGGGATTGAACCGTCATCCTCCCGAATGGGAGTCCAGCGTACTACCCACTGCGCCACCTCGCTCGGTGTAAGGTGGTACTCCAATACTTATGAAGTGCGGTGGCACGTGACTCAGTTTTTAGATTGTAATTTCTGCAAAAGACTGTTGTTCAGTTGCATTATAGCAGGCTCTGTAAGTTGAAATGGCAAATGAGTCCGCTCGTATTTGCGCTCTGGCGGAAGTTGTCAGTTTGGTTAATTGCAACGCCTCGCATGTGCGTGGTAGCCTTTGCATATTTTGTGTTTCATAGCAAACGCTTGAATATAAATTGAGGCCAAGCTGTTCAACGAACTTTCTCAGTGTTTGTTTGCACATTTCATTGCGCTTGCTAAAAGCAGTCAGAATATATTGGTCTATACCATTTTGGGAAGGAAAGCTGTGTCAAATTTACGTTATCGCTAATTATAAGAATTATATGGCTTCCCCTTATTCGGTCTTGTTAACATAAAAAAATCTAAGTCCTTCTTAAGTTTTACAGCTGCTGTGGTATTTGAATCAGATTTTTAGTCATTACGGTGCATTGTCCTGACCGTTTAATACCTGTTGCTTCAGATAGTTCAATCCGCAATGATAACCTGCCACTAAAAGACTTACACGGCATCTGTGGTTAATCACTTCAGTATAATTTGTACTGAATAGATGGCCATTGCACTTCTGAATTAAGTATAGCCATTAAATCCCCTTCTTAAGCTAGCTCATTTTTAATTATTTGTATTACGTTCATTATTACCAGCACCATTGAAACAAGAGCCTTCTTGGAATCATACTGGAATTTTCTTAAGGAGATTGAGTTTCAAAAATTTCTATGTTTAAATTATTTATGCCCGTTTATGTCAGCTCAAGCTCAGTAAATTCATATATTTTAAAATTTGCGTGACTTTTCTACTGTGCCACACTTGGAGACTGTTAACGGTTTCAATTTTCTGGTTCCAAGTAAAACCGGAAGCTTCTTTATTGGTCTGTTATATTTTAAATCTAATCTTAGTTTTTAGTCTCTTGTAGTGATTTGATTACACAGGTCTGCAAAACAATTTTTTAAAGGTTGTTTGAAATTTGATAACTGACGTTTATGTACTTTACAGCGGTGATTTCAAAAATGCAGTCCATGTTTTCCTATCACTTCAGGTTTTCTCGCAAAAAAGGGAGTATTTTTGGGTATAATAACAAAATTTAAGCAATTTATCAGATTTTTTCCAACCTTCTAAAATTTTATTTTATTTATAAATCATATTCTAATCTCCAGTACACTTCCATTTCTCTTTAAGCTCAGAAGTTCTTATAATAAGGCTTTCGCTTTCTGTCGAAGCTTCTTTTATTGCTTTTCCGGCTGTGGACTCGTTGAGGATCATATCTTTCTATCATCCAGCAGTAGTGCGCTATCATGTAGACATTCCACCTTCCTTGATGTCATTTCCATTTCTTTGATGTCTTCGTGGAATCTTTCGCCTTGCTCTTCACTTACATCACCAAGGTTTGCAAGGAAGTAGTCAAGGTGTGAGTGGAGAAAATGAACTTCAATTCTCATGTTACAGCCCAGCTTCTTAAAGTTGTCGAGCATGTACCCAACTAATTTAAAAGCTGACCATTCTGCCTTTCCTTTTGTTTCTATTTTGTGCACAAAGTTGGGATCTGTCATTAGTTTTCTAATGTCTGGTTCGACAAAGATTCCTTCCTTTAGCTTTGCCTCGGATAAACCAGGAAACTGTCCACAAAGATATCGTAAACACTCCTCTTCTTTTGGAAACGCTTAGCAAATTGTTTCATCAGCATCAACTTAATGTGAAGTGGAGGAAGTAACACCTTTTTGGGATCCACAAGGCTTTTCCTTTCAACATTTTTAACCCCTATCTGTACGGTTTTTCTCGAGGGCCAGTTCTTCAATACACTCTGAACCTGTTGTGTGGGGCCCAAGGCTTATTTTGATCGCCTAACGTTATGACCAAAATAGGAGAAATATACGTTTTCAACAAAATCGGACATGTTAATTTGTTGCTTTTTAACGGTATGGTTACCACAAATGTATCAGAAACAATCTGGCGAGATTATGCATCCTCTGGCAGCCATTGTCCATTGTCCATAAAACAACTTCACAGCACAAGAAAACAGTCACTACTTTAAAGCACTAGTAACAACAACACGTGAACAGCACAGAGTGAAGAGGTACTGTGAACTGAATTACAATAGGCGATGGCGGGGAAAGGGACAGCGCGACAGACTGACACTAACTTGAAAATACTGCTGGTTTCTCCTAATTACTCTTTATTTTACGTATATCTAGCATACAAAAGGGCCAAATAACAGTTTATGGAGATCCCAAAGACCAAATTCAAACTCACTAGAAATATCGAAAAAAGCTAAAGCTAGACAAGCAGTTTGTGTAATATATGTGCATGATGGAATTTTTTCGTTATTTTTCCCGAAATCAGCGTTGAAAACACTATAAAAATCACTTGATAAATTTGAAACACTTTTCATGTCTCAGACCTGTGTTATAACTGCCCTTCTGTCTGTGCCTGTGGTGATTCTGTTGTGGCGTCTGGACCCGAGCGTTGCAACTGTCCGTGATAATGCCTCTTTAAAGATTCTTGTTCTGGCATTTGGAATCGTATCTCGTTTCAAAACATTTGCAGTCAAGGCTAACATAATTTGATGAGAGGTAATGCGTAGAATGACCCTTTAAATCAAATGTTTGTTGAAATCTATTATTTAGCTGTGAATGTGTTTGAAAAAAACATTTCCTTTCACTTGTGGCCCGGTCCTCCCATCCAACAGCTATTCATGCTGACGCTAAGGTTGTGCAACACATCACTATTCTTCAATATTTCAATGAAATTGTAGTCAGAGAGGGTTAGTAAGTATAATAGAGTCAAATTTTATGTAAAATATGAATATATTCAGAGCGTTTTACTAAAGTCGCGTATCTCAGTTTAGTTAAAGAAAAATAAAGAGGCTGTCTAGCTCATAAATTGCAGTGGCTGGAGAATGGTAGCGTTTAATTTGCCCACGTCCTTAACACTGCTTTACGTCGATAACAAGAAAAGCGTTTATACTCACCATACGCCAAAATTAATTACCTGTTGTGATCAGGGAGGAGCACAGCAATTAGTCGCATATCAATTTATGTTTTATTGCACATTTTGCTAGATTTCGATTACTTTAGCCACCATCAAAATATAGTCTAACGCTGTCTGGGGAACTCCAGACACGTCTTCGTCCTGGAATCCCATTGAATAGTTTCGAAATCAGACCCGATGACCAGCGAAAACGAGTCTGAAGACACAGCGGACATTGATGGCCGCCACACGATGTAACAACCAGTAGTGAAGGTCAAGGGTGCCATTTTATTTCATAGCAGGAACTCCTTGACTCTCATCTGCGGCACCATTACAGTACAACAGTACGTCGAAGGTATTCTGCATTCTGTTTTGTTTCCGTTCATGGCACGCCATCTTCGGCTGACATTTCACCAAAGTAATACCCGCTTGAAGGCGGTGAGAGTTTCTAAAGCTTGTCTCTGTGCGTACCAAACCATAACCTGGTCAGTAAGGTCGCCAGATCTCTTCCCAACGGAGAACGTCTGGAGAAGTATCGGAAGGGCCTCTAACCAGTCGGTATTTGGTGATCTAACTCACTAATTGGACAGAATTTGGTACGATATCACTCACGAGGAGATCCAGCAACTCTCCTAACCAAAGCTTTGATAAGGGCCAGAGGTGGACTAACGTGCTATTCACTTGCTCAATTTGTGAAGCTCTTTCTCTTGAATAAATCCAATTTTCCTGTAATTGTAATCATTCGCTTGTCTGTACATGTACCGGGTGATCAAAAAGTCAGTATAAATTTGAAAACTGAATGAATCACGGAATAATATAGATAGAGAGGTACAAATTTACACACATGCTTGGAATGACATAGGGTTTTATTAGAACCAAAAAAATACAAAAGTTCAAAATATGACCTACAGATGGCGCTTCATCTGATCAGAATAGCAATAATTAACATAACAAAGTAAGACAAAGCAAAGATGTTCTTTACAGGAAATGCTCAATATGTCCACCACCATTCCTCAACAACAGCTGAAGTCGAGGAATGTTGTGAACAGCACTGTAAAGCATGAAGCATGTTCGGAGCTATGGTGAGGCACTGTCTTTCAGCATCTCTAGAGGTGTCAGCCGATGACGATACACTTGCGACTTCAGGTAACCCCAAAGCCAATAATCGCACGGACTGAGGTCTGGGGACCTGGGAGGCCAAGCATGACGGAAGTGACGGCTGAGCACACGCTGATAACCAAACGACGCGCGCGAGAGATCTTTCACGCGTCTATCAATATGGGGTGCTGCGCCATCCTGCATAAACATAGTACGTTCCAGCAGGTGTTTATCAGCCAGGCTGGGGATAATGCGATTCTGTAACACATCGGCGCACCTCTCACCCGTCACGGTAGCTGTTACCAAACCAGAATCACGCATTTCCTCGAAGAAAAAAGGCCCGATAACGGTAGATGTGGTAAATCCAACCCATATCGTGGCTTTCTCGTCGTGCAATGGAGTTTCCACGACAGTTCTAGGATTTTCCGTAGCCCAAATTCTGCAGCTGTGGGCTTTGACAGACCCTCGGAGCGTGAAATGAGCTTCGTCGGTCCACAACACGTTACTCAACCAATTGTCAACTTCCGCCATCTTTTGAAACGCCCACACCGCAAATGCCCTCCGCTTCACTAAATCGCCAGGTAACAGTTCATGATGCCGATGGATTTTGTGCGGATAGCATCGGAGGGTATGCCTAAGTGCCAACGAAACAATAGTGTATGGAATGCCGGTGCGACGTGCGACTGAACGAGCGTTGACTTCCCCGTGCATAGACGAACCCGCTACAGTCTCCATTTCTTCCTGAACTGTCTCATCAGCATTACGCCTTGTGCTCGGTCGGCCACTACGGGGTCTATCGTCTAAACAACCCGTGGCTTCGAACTTCGAAATCATTCTCGCCACAGCTGCATTTGTCAAAGGACCTTGACCTGTTCGAATCCCTTTCCTATGGCGATAGGATCGTAACGCTGAACTAGCACATTCCCCATTCTTTTATACACGATTGTCATGCGCAGTCACTGACGTTTTGCTGTCCATCGCCATCCGTCGGACTTTTGTGAACTTTTTGGTTATAAATAAAACCCCATGTCATTCCAAGCATATGTGTCAATTTGTACCTCTCTATCTACATTATTCCGTGATTTATTCAGTTTTCAAATTTATACTGACTTTTTGATCACACGGTACATCATATCTGCCGATTTCCGTCCCATTCCGATAATTCATTTGTGGTGCGTCTTTTTTTCTATAAATTACTGTGAGTTGTCGGAATAGAGACTAGACAAGACCAGCAATCAGACAGCACTCGAAAAGCATCCAGCCAGTCATTAGCCACTGTATCTCGATCGAACGCATTCGTGTGATGGTGTATGTGATCGCCACTCGAACGAACCTACAGTGTCGCTGTCTAACGAGAATGCTTATTCAATCGTAGCGGGCCGTACTCCGTCCTCTTCTGAGCCGCCGCTTTTGCTGTGAAATATGTCACACTTACAAGCGACCACCTGGCGCTAGGTGGCATTTCACGGCTAGGCTGCGTGACAGGCTCGAAATTTTTTCCCTGCCCGGCGCTCCATTTTCTCTTACAGCGCTCGTACGTCGTCAGATCGTGAAAAATGTCTGATGCCTTCTGCGTGGCTGTTGTTGCGGCTAAAGTGATTCATGGAAGCCAACCAGGCCAGGCGTGGCCGAGTGAGATAAGGGCAGTCTCTCCAAAGCGACGACGAACGCGCCCTGGCTATACGTACAGAGCTCCGGCGACGCTAGGGGATGAAGTACGGGCCTCACCGCAAAACTTATGCAAGCGTTTGACCGTAACCCTACTTGCGTTCAGCGGGGCAGGCTGTCGCAGAGAAACGAGGTCAGGTGCAGGAGAGCGTTCTTGTGCGTCGCAAATTTCACGGCGGGTTGTAGTGACCTTAAAGCTAATGTAGGGATATCGGTGTAGAAGACAGCCAGACCAGTGGGAAGAGGTTCCCAGAATGCTCCTGCAGTTCGAACATTTGGGAGGCTGTTATGTAATAACATTCAGCGCTTCACGGAGATTGGAGGGCTGAATGACAGCATCTACATCTACATCTACAGTATGCAGAAGTCCGTTGGTGAGAAGAGGAAGAGAAACGGTTGGGTGTTGATACTAACTGATGAAGATTCTGTCTTGCAAGTAAAATTAATTCACAAGTAATGTCTTGTAAAGGCAACGCGGATTTCTTTTCCTACTTGCAGTAGACATTCGTGCCCTATAATTATTCTGATAGTGACCATACCTCTCAACCAATAACCTCGACCTCCCTGCTTGCGTTGCTGAACACAATAAGATAAATTATTTACTGAAAAGAAAATAACAGAAGTTTATTACGGAATTTGACCAACAGTACATCCTTGGACTACCACAGCAATGTAAAATATTTTTCTGTTAGCACCTAGATGTAGGCAAAGGTTTTTCTGAAACTGGATAATACTATACAAGGAACACACACACATACACACACACACACAGAAACTAGACGCTGCACATTCTTCAACTACAGCTAGGTCACCATAGTAGCCGGCCAGAGTGGCAGAGCGGTTCTAGGCGCTATAGTCTGGAACCGCGCGAACGCTGCGGTCGCAGGTTCGAATCCTGCCTCGGGGATGGATGTGTGTGATGTCTTTAGGTTAGTTAGGTTAAAGTAGTTCGAAGCTCTAGGGGACTGATGACCTCAGAAGTTAGGTCCTACAGTGCTCAGAGCCATTTGAACCATTTCACCATAGTAAAGGGCCTAAACCGAGTGGAAACGACTGCGTATGCCACCAGGGGGGAGAAATGACGGGACATATTACCTCATGGAAACAGCTTACATGTCGACTACAAATCAGAAATGAGAACACTTCACCCGCTTTAAACTTGTCAGCGGTTACTATGACGTCATCTACGAACTCGCCACCTTCGTGTGCACGGAGATCACATTCGCCTGTTTCCGCCGCTGCCCGTTTAACCGAAGACTCGTAGCTTGGGGAGCCTGTTGCCGGGTACAAGTGGACTATAGATTACGTGGGTTCAAAAGTACAACCTAGGTTTAGAGGTATTGCAGTAATGGTCAGTGAGCTAGGTGCCTGGGGAGAAATACGGCTAGGGCGTCAAATAAGCATCATACACACAATAACAATTTATTAAAATAAACCAGGACTGCACTCACTTAATTACAAAATAGGCCGAAGGATTACTATAAAATTATAAATTCCAACAGATATCCTGTTAACAGCCTTTCACAATCATCGCAATGTGGACTGCACTCAAACCCGGCAGCAAAAGTAAAGGTCGCGTCATTTTACAAGATCTGGCCAAGTAACACAGTCGCTGGTACTTCTGAAACATATAAATAAAATATATTTAACAAACTACTTCACAATAAAAACTTATTTAAAATCAGTGACGCGTTTCCCCCTTTCGGTCATCATCAGGTTGTGTAAAAGCAACTGGCTATGTAGCTTATCAGTCATACAGCTTAACAAAATATAGAATGGACGCAGCAGTATCTTAACTGGGTATATTTTCCATTTTATATGGCTTTATGACGAATGGGTAAAATATCCAGCTACTTTTACACAATCTGATGGTGCCCCAAAATGGTGAAACGCGTCATTGATACTAAATAATTTCGCAAACAAATCCTTTTTTATTCTGAAATAATTTGAAACTGCTTGCTGTTGCACGCTGTCATAATGGAATAATTTTTATTTAGCAAATACCCAATAACACCCTTCGCAAAGTGCACCAATCTTCCGAGTCCCCCAAATTACAAGCTTTATGGCCAGGCCCCAATAATATATTTAAAATAACCTTTCACGATACTGATAAATAATCAAAATCCGCAGTTAAGAACAACAGCAAATTAAAACAATAGTTCTGGAATCTGACAGCAATAGCTAATAACTTATCATACGATAAGCCACCAGTAACAAATCTCGATGGATCTAGTACAGGCGTAAAATCGAGGGTCCAAACTTGCAAGAAACAATGCTGATCACAGAAGTCTAATCAAATATAATTCAGCAAAGCTACACCATCAACTAAGAAAAATTACAAAAAAAATACATTTCATATTCAAAATTTTAAAACCAGATGTATTCACTGAACAAGATCACCCCCTGCGGGCCGGCCGAGATGGCCGAGCGATTCTAGGCGCTACAGTCTGGAACCGCGCGACCGCTACGGTCGCAGGTTCGAATCCTACCTCGAGCATGGATGTGTGTGATGTCCTTAGGTCAGTTAGGTTTAAATAGTTCTAAGTTCTGGGGGACTGATGACGTCAGAAGTTAAGTCCCATAGGGCTCAGAGCCATTTGAACCATTTTGAACCACAAGCTGCAGTATCACTTTAATTTATTCCCCCCGTCGATCGCGGTACTCAATCTAATAATTGAGAAACTTAAAATTTAAGACAAAATTTTTAATTCCAAGTCAGGACAACAAGAACAGATTAACGGGTGAAAGGTGTTTAACATGAAGCAGTAAATAATCCACTGTGAGTAAAGCAGGTAGCAGACTTCGGTTCATTGCTAGAATGCTAGGAAAATGCAGTCAGTCAATAGAGGAGATTGTTTGCAAAGCACTCGTGCGATCCATCTTATCTCAAGTGTGTGGGACCCGTTCTAGGTAGGACTGACGGGGGATAGTGATCGAATACAGAGAAGTACTGGTTTGTTTGATCTGCAGCAGAATGTCAGAGAGATCTTGAAACAACTGGACTGGCAGATCCTTGAAAACAGATGAAAACTATCCTGAGAAAGCCTATTTGCAAAATTTCAGGAAACGGCTTTAACGATGATTCCAGGAATATACTACAACCCGGTCCCTACAGAGATCGTGAGGACAAGATCAGATTAACTACACGACGAACGAAGACATTTAAACAATCATCCTTTCCGCGCTCCATACGTGTATGCTACAATTTGACGTATCCTCTGCGATGGACGCGTGGATGTAGATTGTGGAAATTTCCTGTTTGCTTTCATAGCAATCGTTTTACATAAGCACTGCTGGCCATTGAAGAGCGAGTCGAAGCGCAAGAAACGTCACATTGGTACACACACGTAATTAGCGTTTCAGCTTACTCTCAAAAAGTAGGTTTCTCATTCAGACAGCTCGTTGGATTGGTGTTTGTTTCTGAGAATATCGTGTTATGATTCGATAGAAAAGAGAAACGTCCATCGTGTGCCAAAAATGGCAAGATCGTGACCTATCAAGACAGCCGTCTATCGTTGCGCCCTAATGGTAGTACCGTTGGTCGGGATCACAAGACTGTAGTGCGAATGTGGAACTGATGGGTCCGGGAGGGCCATACTCAACTCAGTGATGGATCTCGACAGCCCCACGCGACTAACGCCTTATACGACAGGCATCTCGTTCCCTCGGTCATGCTGAGAAGACGGCGCTGCATCCTAACGCGTGGTTCTCCTCTGCGATGAGAACTTAGCTGTTGGTGCTATATGATGATGATGAGGGCCCATACTCCTTGACAGAGCGCAGGGGACGATGCAGGAGACCCCTCACTGCTGTACTAGGCAAGGGCCTGCCATTGTCTTCCTCTGACCCTAACGGTGGGGAATGATGATGATGATGACGACACAACAACACCCAGTCATCTCGAGACAGGTGAAAATCCCTGACACGGCCGGGAATCGAACGCGGAACCCCGTTCTCGGGAAGCGAGAACGCTACCACGAGCTACGGACTGGTGCTATATACGGCGTACCAGCTTCAATTTGTCGCATTGTAACTAACTGCATTTTATTTGCAAACTAGAGGAATTCCTGTATTTTACAAAGAGTTTGTCTTTTAGGTGGTGTTGATATGAGCCGGGCAAAAATTTCAAAGTTCCGGTTGGAAGCGTCAATCCATCTTAAACTGAGAGACAGACAAAAGGTAGACTTTTCAATAATTTTTATTCTGTGCAAGTCTATGACTACTGCAATGTGCATACATCTCAATCTGTTTTCAGTAATAATCAAGCCTTCGTTTCCCTAGATAGTTTATAAGTTCCCACATCCTGATTTAGAACCAAACCACGGTAACCCCGCCCCCCCCCCCCTCCCCACCCACCAACCCATCCCCAGTTCTTTAAGGAATCGAACTGCCGTGTGTAAAACAGCTGCAAACGTTTGATAACTTTACAAATCTCTTAACGTGTTAAATATTTGACGCTAAGCATTTAAGTCCTTTATGGTTGTAGACGAAAAATCCTAATTATGTTGGTTTCAATAGATTCGTATAAGTTCCCAGATGCTAATGACAAAGCCAAATGCAAAACTGTATGAATATAGTCTTGGTAATTTGCGAGCCGTGAATTACGCTGCCTTAAAACATATACACTGTTTCTAAATGTAATATCTGACTTAAGATTACATCTTTCAATGAGTAGATCATTCGCTCAAGAGTTATGTGAAGTACTGAAAATCTAATGTCTGTTACCCCTGAAAGTTGTAAATTTGACAACCTGCAGCTAGGAATGACTGTCGGTTTCACTCTTTTAGTCATATTGATTAAGGATGTGCTGTTTCAGCCTATCGTTTCTTTTGATCATGTTTTGCCATTATGGTCTTTTCTTCCCAGTTCAACTCAGAATCTCATCATTAGTTATTCGATCATTCGACCATTTAATTACCAACATTATTCTGTACCACCACATCTGAACAGCGTCTATTCTTCTCTGAGCTCTCCTTAACAAATACAATCAAAGAAAGTTCATAGAACTTAGTTTTTGGTTCCTAGAACTTAGTTTCTCGCAGTATTACTGGTTTACGTTTTATGTCTTACATGTACATGGTTAGATCTAATGAATATATCGCCAATTTAAAGCGAAGAATATGGTGAATTTCCTGACAATCGCTAGTAATTTTTATCGTTTATAATTGGCGAATTACGACACTGCCTTTCTTCTTGTAATGGACGTATATACTTTTTCTATGATATTTGCAAGGAGCTTCAGTGACATAACTTGTGTGGGACTTGATCAAATAGTTTCAAGATAACGGCACTGCAAACGACTGTCTCGCTGTTAGGAGAAGAGCCTCCACAAACTTCTGCCCTATTACACCAAATGTAAGCAAGCACGAACTCAGATGCGGTTCATGCGTTGAAATCTTACTAAATGTTTAAGAAAGTAAATGCTGAGCAAGGCGCTAGTGTTAACTTTTATTCGATGGATCAACAAATGTTGTGAATTGTATGAAGAGCTTCTTGACTTTCATATCATTTCCATCACGGCCACATGAGAAGTAACTTTTAAAGGAGTAGAAAATGCTGTTCGTAAAATCAATCTTCAATGGAAAAAATTAAGGTGTATTACAACTGAGTATGGCAAAAACGTGTGTGGTAAAAATAAAGGTGTCATTACTCCTGTATCAATTGCGATAGGTCTTTGTACGGAAAATGCTTGGCTATGTCACTTGTTCTAAGGCCGTTCATATCAGCTGTTAATGTTATAAGAGTACATACTCATGACTCATCATATCATATAGCAATAATCTGGCTTAGCTGCGAGAAAGTTCTGACGAGATTTTTTGAGGTGCGAACAACAATCGAAATTTTCTTGAATTAAAAGAATCATCCTATGGCTGAGTTGCGAAACGATTAATGGTTATGAAAGTTATAATTTTGTACAGATTTTACTGAACATATGGAGGACTTTAATTTACAGTTACAAGGAGAAATCCAGCGACTGCCTGATTTGTACACTTAACTAAACACAGTCTTAACTGAAAAAAATATTTTATGAATTTTAATACATGCCATAAATTCAGTCAGCAATCAGAGACTCCATTTCCATTTCTCGGAGATTTGGCAACCGAAGTGTGAGTGCTTTAAAAATAAATTTTGAGCCGTCTTTCAGATTTTGATGCAGTAGCAAACGATATCAAGATTTTTCACAATCCTGTTAACACTGATATAGAAAAACTTTTCCCCTGAACTTCAAGTGGAAATAATTGATTTGCAATCTAGCGACTTTTATGAAGATAAATATTTAAAAAATTCATAATTTCTGGAATTTCAAAGAGTCCATTCACACAGTTTGATCAGATGCATAATTGGTCGTTGCCTTTTTTGTCAAAAAACTTTCTCCAAAACGAAATAAACAAAAAATATTTCCAGAACTGAACTAACTGATGAATATTAGATGTTGGTGCTGATAATTTGTACTAGTAAACTTGATCCACAACAGCAAACAATGATAAGTGGGAAGTTACAGCCCATAAATCTCATAATGATAATTACAATTCTTAATGTCATTATGTGAATTGTCCATGTATATCACTTTGGTACGTCATATCCATAGGAAATCTCGTACATAATTATAATCAAAATGAACACTTACATTACGTAAGTCAGTTAATGAGTATCTTAATTGGTCATAGAATAAAAACACCTGCCTATTGTACACATTTTGCTATGATTTAATTCCACTGCAAATTTTACACTGTACAGTGTTGCTTCACTTAGCAATCATGTAATTAACATTCGTTACGTGAAACACTTTCTTCCGTAGGTATCCATGTAGAATAAGTCAATACCTTCCATACCGAAAAAACAAGGTATTCAAAGAGATTTTGTGATATAGTATTGTATTTTTTATTTTTATACAGCACTAATGGGAGAACCCTGGAGATACTAAAACGTATCAGATAGATTATATAATGGTAAAAGAGAGATTTAGGAACCAGGTTATAAATTGTAAGACATTTCCAGGGGCAGATGTGGACTCTTGACCACAATCTATGGGTTATGAACGGTAGATTAAAACTGAAGAAACTGCAAAAAGGTGGAAATTTAAGGAGATGGGACATGGATAAACTGAAAGAACCAGAGGTTGTACAGAGTTTCAGGGAGAGCATAAGGGAACAATTGACAGGAATGGGAGAAGGAAATACAGTAGAAGAAGAATGGGTAGCTTTGAGGGATGAAATAGTGAAGGCAGCAGAGGATCAAATAGGTAAAAAGACGAGGGCTAGGAGAAACCCTTGGGTAACAGAAGAAATATTGAATTTAATTGATGAACGGCGAAAATATAAAAATGCAGTAAATGAAGCAGGCAAAAAGGCATGCAAACGTCTCAAAATGAGATCGACAGGAAGTGCAAAATGGCTAAGCAGGGATGGCTAGAGGAGAAATGTAAGGATGTAGAGGTTTATCTCACTAGGGGTAAGACAGATAGTGCCTACAGGAAAATTAACGAGATTTTTGGAGAAAGGAGAACCACTTGCCTGAATATCAAGACCTTTGATGGAAAACCAGTTCTAAGCAAAGAAGGGAAAGCAGAACGGTGGAAGCAGTATATAGAGGGTCTATACAAGGGTGATGTATTGGAGGACAATATTATGGAAATGGAAGAGGATGTAGACGAAGATGAAATGGGAGATATGATACTGCGTGAAGAGTTTGACAGAGCACTGAAAGACCTGCGTCGAAACAAGGCCCCCGGAGTAGACAAAGTTTCATTATAACTACTAGCCTTGGGAGAGCCAGTCCTGGCAAAACTCTACCATCTGGTGACCATGATGTATGAGACAGGCGAAATTCCCTCCGACTTCAAGAAGAATATAATAATTCTAATCCCAAAGAAAGCAGGTGTTGACAGATGTGAAAACTTCCGAACTATCAGTTTAATAAGTCACAGATGCAAAATACTAACGCGAATTCTTTACAGACGAATGGAAAACCTCGGGGAAGATCGTTTGGATTCCGTAGAAATGATGGAACACGTCAGACAATAGTGACCCTACGACTTATCTTAGAAGATAGATTAAGGAAAGGCAAACCTACGTTTCAAGAATTTGTAGACCTAGAGAAAGCTTTTGACAATGTTGATTGAAATACTCTCTTTCAAATTCTGCAGGTAGCAGGGGTAAAATACAGTGAGCGAAAGGCTATTTACAATTTGTACAGAAAGCACATGGCAGTTATAAGAGTTGAGGGGTATGAAAGAGAAGCAGTGGTTGGGAAGGAAGTGAGACAGGGTTGTAACCTATCCCCAATGTTATTCAATTTATATATTGAGCAAGCAGTGAAGGAAACAAAAGAAAAGTTAGGAGTAGGTATTAAAATCCATGGAGAAGAAATAAAAAATTTGAGGTTCACCGATGTCATTGTAATTCTGTCAGAGACAGCAAAGGACTTGGAAGAGCAGTTGAACGGAATGTACAGTGTCTTGAAAGGAGGGTATAAGATGAACATCAACAAAAGCAAAACGAGGATAATGGAATGTAGTCGAATTAAGTCGGATGATGCTGAGGGAATTAGATTAGGAAATGAGATACTTACAGTAGTAAAGGAGTTTTGCTATTTGGGGAGCAAAATAACTGATGTTGGTCGAAGTTGAGATGATATAAAAGGCAGACTGGCAATGGCAAGGAAAGCGTTTCTGAAGAAGAAAAATTTGTTAACATCGAGTATAGATTTAAATGTTAGTAAGTCGTTTCTGAAAGTATTTTCATACATTAGACAAGAAGAGAATAGAAGCTTTCGAAATGTGGTGCTACAGAAGAATGCTGAAGATGGGTAGATCACATAACTAATGAGGAGGTATTGAATAGAATTGGGGAGAAGAGGAGCCTGTGGCACAACTTGACTAGAAGAAGGGATCGGTTGGTAGGACATGTTCTGAGACATCGAGGAATCACCAATTTAGTATTGGAGGGCAGCGTGGAGGGTAAAAATAGTAGAGGGAGACCAAGAGATGAATACACTAAGCTGATTCTGAACGATGTAGGCTGCAGTAGGTACTGGGAGATGAAGAAACTTGCACTGGATAGAGTAGCATGGAGAGCTGCATCAAACCAGTCTCAGGACTGAAGAGCAAAACAACAACAACAACAACAACATCCTACTTTAGAAGAAATTTGGCCAAAGATATTTTTTATGCCTGTGCTTCAAAATTTATCGAAAAAGAGACATAGCATAAACGTTAATTAATTAGTAGCGTGCGTAGCTACTGTCTTATGGGCATCTTTAATTAATTTGTGTTAGTTAACGACGACAATTCAGAATTGGATTGTACAAACAGATAATTCAAGGGAAAGGGCTACGACGCGCCGGAGAAGACAAGATCTTGTAACGCCGTTGCAGAGAATTTGCAACATCGTCACGGAAGCCTGAGAGTGGTACGTTTGACACCTACTGTAGTACAGCTGACTGAACACAGCGTTGTCGGAGCTTCTACTTTAAAGAGCGGCAGAGTATAGGAGAACGCGTGACATACACAGTGTTCGTTTATAGTGGCCAAAGAGACAGATCTAGACCAGAATGTGGTTTTGAAACATTTATAAAAGACTGAAGAAATTAACACTTAAAGGACTCTTTATGCCAAACAACGTTAAGCGAGTCACTTTCTCACTTTTTTTATCTGCTCGATTTTCGAATCACTCTTTATTGGCGGCACTCGATAAGCAAGGTTCGACTGTAATAAAAAAATCACGACGGGCCGGATACCACGCATGTCTGACCCCTTACCGTATGCGGGATTGATGGTACTCGCGGCCCGGTTTTGATCCGCGAGCCGTAGCTCGGAGATCCCTGGTTTAGAACATTCTCGTGGAATTTTAATTTACTAGCGAATATTTGTGCATTAATACTCTGCCAGTGAAAAAAAATCCATGTTGCAAGTGCGACATGATGAGTGCACAAATTCAGTGGAAATCTGAGACTTTTTTTAATAAATTCGAAGGAAACGCAAATCTTAGTCGTTTTTGCAAATAAGTCTGCCATTATACGATGTCTGTAAAGGACTTTCATTCTGGGTTGAATAATCTACAAACAGCAATCGATTCTTAATCACAGCTTGGTTTTGTAATTGGAAGCCTTCTCATGTATTTTATGCACCCCATGTGGACTACAGGAAAAGATTTGGTAATAACCCAGCTGCGAGAGACATAGTATACAAGAATAATTCATGAACGAAGTACACATCGGTTCTTCACTAAGTACAGTAAAAGTTTCTGTAACGGACGCTTCCCGATAGTGGACATTTTAAAATTCCCCTGCAAAGTAACACTAGCACTTATTGTAAAATTCTTCCGAGTAGCGTATATTCTCCGTATCGGACGCGGACACTGAAATGTAGTAGCCAACAACATTTAAAACTTCCAAATAAAGGACTGTGTGAAAGAAAATGTTGGTTATAATTTAAACGGCAACAATCATTGTCATACATATGAACGTTTTCTAAGTACAACTGTTTCTGTCTTCAAGCGAGAGTGCTTATGTACTACAGTTCTAAGGTGTCCCAAAAACGGAAATGGTTAGCGTTAAATGAAAAGTTCGACATCCTCAGTGTCCATGGGAAGGAAAAACTTAGTGTTAGCGATATGGCGACGGGATTTTCTGTTGGAAAAACACATATCCGTAACATTTTAATAAGCGTAATGGACAACCTGAAATCGTGGATTGGAAATGATAACCTTACCAGTAAACGCGCTTTTACCAACACACCAGGCCGAAAAGTAGACCGTTTGACTTTTGAATGGTTCAACCGTGCCAATTAATGGACTTAAGATTCGCTACAAACCACTTACAATCGCCAAGGAGTTAGAACACGATCTTAAAGCATCTTCAGCTTGACTTTACCAGTGTAGGAGCAGACACAACACCTGTTTTCTAACTGTGCGACGGGTAATCCTTTCAGCGGGTGAAAACATCGCGTAAGTTTGGCAGACAAGGGTAAAGGAGTTTGTGAGGGTTCGTAAAAGGAAACATCGTTAACTATGACGAGACTGTACTTTCCCTCACAGGTCTTCCCAGTAAAACATATGTCTTGAAGATGAAAACTATTCAAGAGGGAAATTTTCAGACGAAAGACTCACTGTTTATTGTGTGTTCATATGATACGCGAATTTGAAAAGACTAGTTAATGGTAAGGCTGTGAAGACTAGATGTTTTAAGGATATTGGCATGAGAAATTGAACTTGGCGGGGTATGTTAATAAACGATCTTGGATGATAAGTGCAGTAGTGGAATTTGGTGGAATCTTCTAGAGAAATGCAAAGGCAAGGGAAGAAACTGATTTTGTATATGGATAATGCAGCTTTCATAGCGGTGCTGCACTAAAAAATGTGAAAATTATCTTCTTGGCGCCAAATTCAACTTCACTATGTCAACCACTGTATCAGGGAATTATTCAAAACTTCAGAGTTTTCTTCAGGCCAAAAGTGCTTAGATATATTTTGTCTCGAATAGACAGTGTTGAATCTGAACTCGAAAAATCTATAAATGTATTGGAAGCAATTCCGTGAATTTCTTGAGCCGTGAAACAACATGTAGCATCCGCTGCAATCAGCAATTGATTGAAGAGAACAGGTTTTATTTTTGTTACCGTGCTTCAGCGACTGACTGCCGTGTCGAAGACAACAACTTCAAGAAAATGAGCATCAGAAAGCAATTTGGGGGACCTGACGGATAAGCCAATATCGATGATACACTGTTCACAGACAGCACATCAAGTAGCGTAACTAAACTCATGAAAGAGCTTCATGAAAAAGGATGTGGTGATAATGTCGAGAATAGACAACATAGTGAAGATAAACGGAGTGGCCGAGCGGTTCTAGACACTACAGTCTGGAACCGCGCGATTGCTACGCTCGCAGGTTCGAATCCTGACCCGGGCATGGATATGTGTGATGCCCTTAGGTTAGTCAGGTTTAAGTAGTTCTAAGTTCTAGGGGACTGATGACCTCAGAAGTTAAGTCCCATAGTACTCAGAACCATATGAACCATTTTTTTGAAGATGGCCTAACTGAACCATACTTTACTACACTTTGTCTTTCAAGTAAGTAGGCAACTCCAGAGATAAGAAAATTGGAACATTACTTTTTCGTGAAAACTGATGAAGAGGGTCTCAGTTTAAAGTTAGCAATTTAAACACATATTAAAAAGGCAGTTATATATGCACTGTGGTTCAGAAAAAATACATGGTTATTACAAACCAATCTTCCAGACAACATGAAAGAAATTTTAATACTACATTAAAGAAGTATATGTGAACCTGTTAATGTAGTATACTACCTAATGTTCACTAATTTTCATATACAATACTTTTCTATCTCCAGTAATTTATACACCTTGTATTGTAATCCCACTATCGAAATACGTAACACTAATAACGAATGACTCACAAATTACGCAAAAATGTATACGTTAAGTTGGCAAGATTCAGTTTCACATGGGAGAATGATAGACAAATTCACTGTAGAATATTATGGAGAACCGAATGCGGTTCTAGGCGCGCAGTACGGAACTGTGTGACTGCTACGTTTGCAGGTTCGAATCCTACCTCGGGCATGGATGTGTGTGGTGTCCTTAGGTTAGTTAGGTTTAAATAGTTCTAAGTTCTAGGGGACTAATGACCACAGCAGTTGAGTCCCATAGTGCTCAGAGCCATTTGAACCATTTTTAGAACCGAATGAAGTTTTCTTCTTGACATAGGTGAAGGCAGTGCTTCGTAACATAAATATCTATAAGAAGTTACGTATGAACTTTACTTTAATCGGGCTAAAACTCTGACGTTAGTAGACTGAGTGGAAAAGAGTCAGAGTACAAATAAATGGATAGGCGTTCAGTTATTAGATGCTGTTAGGCACTTTTCTGGAACTCAAGGTGATTTCCCGTTACATATTGCTTTTTATATGTAAAAGATACTAAATTACACAACGCGTGTTAAAATGTTCGGCAAACGTATTCTCAAGGCAGAGGACATCTAGAAGCAGCAACGAGTACTCACCTTGAACTAAAAAGTGCACTTTGGTGTTAAAAACCAATCTTAAAATTAATGAGCGCCTTGCAATCTCCTAGTTTTTTGTTAAGTCATACTGAAAGAAAATTAAATAAAACGAACAGTTAAAAACGCCAAATCGAATAGGTAAGTCGTATTTACATTTAGTACGCTATCACGTGAGTGACCTCCCAGTTTGACTGTCCTTATTTGTGAATACATCTCTTTCCCCGCGTAATCTCTCTTTTTATTAGCGTACCAGAAACTAAAAGATATTTGGGATACTTGAGAAGCGCGAAAGGGAAGGTGACGGGGCTGTTATCTCAGCAAGACGTGGGATGTGGGCCAGAAGCACAGAATCTCTCGCGTTTGTTAAGCGTAAGCAGGAAATCTGGCGGTGACACCAACACAGCCAACAAAGGCAGCCATTTCACAGCACGTTAAGAGATTCGTGCATGGGGGACCTCTGGCGCTGTTGATTAGAGAAGGGCTCCATTCAAAGGCCGCTTCCCGGGGCTGGCCGCCAGCTGGCTACAGGCGGGCGCCGACTAGGTACAAAACTTCTAATGTCATGTTAGAGAGGCAGTTGCTTAAACTTTACACAGAAGGGCTAGCTAGCGATATTTCTAAACTCAGAGAATGTGCACTCCCAGTTTCTGAATTGAACTGAATTTAATTTAATATTAATTAATAAGATTTAAACTGAATTGGGCTGATGGAGTTCCAGCATACTGCATTAATTACAGGACAGCAACTTGTCTTAACCGGTTCGGTAAACAAACAGCCAAAGTTGTTAGATTCACCTTTCGTTTAATTGATGGCTAGTTTTGAGATACATGGACCCATTTACAGATCATTCAGACAGACAAAACGGGGTTTCCCGAAACAGTGTATAAACAAAATCAATATTATACATTTATATTTAATGAACTCAAGTATTTTTGTTATATGTTGATGTATGATCCTGATATGTTTTATAAACTGTGGTGTCACCGCCAGACACCACACTTGCTAGGTGGTAGCCTTTAAATCGGCCGCGGTCCGTTAGTATACGTCGGATCAGCGTGTCGCCACTATCAGTGATTTGCAGACCGAGCGCCGCCACACGGCAGGTCTAGAGATTCCCTAGCACTCGCCCAGTTGGGCAGCCGACTGTGCTAGCGATGGTTCACTGCCTACTTACGCTCTCATTTGCCGAGACGATAGTTAGCATAGCCTTCGGCTACGTTATTTGCTACGACATAGCAAGGCGCCATTATCAGTTATTATTGATATTGAATCATGTGCCGTCAAGACCGACGTTCCTCATGAATGGATTAAAGTTCAGTATTCCCCCAGCTACGTCCGTTTTTCTGAAGTCTAATTTCCTTCTCCTGTTCCAGACCTCACACCAGCCTGCGTGAGCTAAAACACGTGCCTTTCGGCTTCCTCTAGTAACACGGTGTTGGCTCTCCTGTCAACCACAACATTAACTATTTTAAAAAATAAGGTTTCTCCTTTCTAGATGATTTGAAAATGTGTTTAGATAACCCGAAACTAGTCATCAATTAAATAAAAAGTGAATCGTGCAACATTGGCTGTTCTATATTGTACTGAATTCAACTGAATTGAATTTAGCACGTAAGGTAGTATAAGACATCAGGGGAAAACCCAGCGGCCATCTTATATTCTATACTTAGGTCAAGTAACCTCCTTCCACCAACAGAGCAAAGCATGTTGGATTCTAGAGTTACTCGTGCTTACGACACAGGCGACTAGTACGGTGACATCAGACGATGACCCAATATATTTAGTACAATATATTTAGTACAAGTGAACTACTTCCACCAATAAAACAATGCACCATCTTGGAATTTTGGATTTCCCACCAGTTTATATTTAGGACAATAGCCCTACTTCCACAGTGACGCCATAGAAGTTAGGAAAAAAACCTGTCTTTAATTTACTATCACTTTTTTAATTTCTCGTGAAAGTTGGAAGTCTATGATTGTGCTGCCTGTATGCACAAACTTTTGAGTCTGAGATATTATTATCGCGAGTAGCAGCTTGCGAGCAGTTGTCGAGGGGAGTCGGAAGTGATCGGACGCAGGCTGTGGTAGAGAGTGGCAGTGCAACAAGAGAGGTCGCAGCCTGCCGTGACCGTGCTAGCAGCGCCGGAGAAAACTTTGGTATTAATTGTAAATTTTTTAGTAAATTGACTTTTTGCTGCACATAGTGTTTGTTGCTTGCGCACTGGAGGGATTTTGTTAGATTTGTGTATGGATACATTCCGAGTAATTTTCGTATCTTTGTTGTAGCCAGATTCGTATCTGTGTTGTGTATGGTCATTGTAGAATCATTAAAAGTCTGTGTTAAGTTTGTCAGCACTTAAAAGATAAATTTCCTGAATATAGTGAATTAGGAGTTTTTATTGGTTTCTTTCATTTTTGTTTAAGATTAGTTGACCAAACCCCTCTTTACATTCAATTTCTATGTACAAAAGTATGGCAATAATTGTTGCAATTAGTCCATGCACTGCACTGCTTTTTCAAATATTTTATCATGTTGCTGATCATCCTGTTGCAGCTGCAAGTCAAAGTAAGTTGTCTGTTGCGTACAGGAGCAACAGAACAGTTGTTAGGAGACGTTAGAGGATATTTTAAATCTCCTAGTCAGCAGGTTGAGAATTGATTGCTTTATAATTCATGGGAGGAGTAATTAATTTTTGTGTACCAGTTTCTGTTTTATTTATTGACAGTCAGAACACTATCATTATCAGAGACTGAACGTCACACAGTTATTTCACATTACATTTCCTTACATCTTTAAAAATAATTTACCACGAAAAACTTTCACCCGCCGCTTTATACAGGATGATCAAAAAGTCAGTATAAATTTGAAAACTGAATAAATCACGGAATAATGTAGACAGAGAAGTAAAAATTGACACACATGCTTGGAATGACATGGTGTTTTATTAGAACCAAAAAAAAAAAAAAAGTTCACAAAATGTCCGACAGAGAATCAGATGCGCCAGCAGACGCAGCATGTTAACGTTACCTGAAAAGGCGCTTTTAGTGGAGCTGTATTATCAGAATGGGGATTGTGCTACTTCAGCGTTACGATCCTATCGCCATAGGAAGGGGATTCGAACGGGTAAAGGTCCGTTGACAAATGCAGCTGTGGCGAGAATGATTTCGAAGTTCGAAGCCAACGGTTGTTTAGACGATAGACCCCGTAGTGGCCGACCGAGCACAAGGCGTAATGCTGCTGAGACACTTCAGGAAGAAATGGAGAATGTAGCGGATTCGTCTATGCACGGGGAAGTCAGCGCTCATGCAGTCGCACGTCGCACCGGCATTCCATACACTACTGTTTGGTTGGCACTTATGCGTACCATCCGATACCATCCTTACAAAATCCATCGGCATCATGAACTGTTACCTGGCGATTTAGTAAAGCGGAAGGCATTGGCGGTGTGGGCGTTTCAAAATATGTCGGAAGATGACAATTGGTTGAGTAACGTGTTGTGGACGACGAAGCTCATTTCACGCTCCGACGGTCTGTTAACGCCCACAACTGCAGAATTTGGGCTACCGAAAATCCTAGAACTGTCGTGGAAACCCCATGGTACGACGAGAAAGTCACGGTATGGGTTGGATTTACCACATCTACCGTTATCGGGCCTTTTTTCTTCGAGGAAATGCGTGATTCTGGTTTGGTAACTGCTACCGTGACGGGTGAGAGGTACTCCGATATGTTACAGAATCGCATCATTCCCAGCGTGACTGATAAACACCTGCTGGAACGTACGATGTTTATGCAGGATGGCGCAGCACCCCATATTGATAGACGCGTGAAAGATCTCTCGCGCGCGTCGTTTGGTGATGATCGTGTGCTCAGCCGCCACTTTCATCATGCTTGGCCTCCCAGGTTCCCAGACCTCAGTCCGTGCGATTACTGGCTTTGGGGTTACCTGAAGTCTCAAGTGCATCGTGTGATCGACCGACATCTCTAGGGATGCTGAAAGACAATATCTGACGCCAGTGCCTCACCATTAACTCCAGAAATGTTTTACAGTGCTGTTCACAGCATTATTCCTCGACTACAGCTATTGTTGAGGAATGATGGTGGACATATTGAGCATTTCCTGTTAAGAACATCATATTTGCTTTGACTTACTTTGTTATGCTAATTATTGCTATTATGATCATATGAAGCGCCATTTGTCGGACATTTTTTGAACTTTTGTATTTTTTTGGTTCTAATAAAACCCCATGTCATTCCAAGCATGTGTGTCAATTTGTACCTATCTACATCATTCCGTGATTTATTCAGTTTTCAAATGTATACTGTCTTTTTGATCACATGGTACATATGAGCTGTTGGCCTATAGCAGAGAGATTGGGGTACGGAGGAACTCTGGCAACGTTGTGTGACATCATTGATGATGTCATCAGAAATTTGGCAACAATGTACAGTACGCTTGAAATGTCACTGTCTATTTCCTTTCAATGTCTTTTACAGTATTTTCAGAACAGAAGAAAGCCATTCCTACACATGATGCGTGGACATGATGGGTTATGATTAACGTTACTGGATCTTATCTGGTGGAGTCAGCAACAAAATATGCCCAGAGGACTTGGACATGTAAACAGCGTATACCTCTCGTACTTAGAGAAAGGTCGAATCATTGGCGTGAGGGGCATAGATCATAACATGGATAATCTCACAATTAGCTGACTTCAGTGCAATAACTGCACACCGATGGGATAACGCTGTGGCATGAAGTGTAGCCCTAGGTCCTACCAGATGGACTACATAACGACATAATGACATGCATAGTTCAGCAGTGAGACCATAGCACTGATGACACAGATTTAGATAGTGTAGAGCAGGAGTAAACGGTAACATTGGCTGTCATTCTATGGTATTCAGTGTGGAACCTCGTTTTTGTTGGTGGCAATGACATCACTGACTGCCAAGGTGTCTGTAGATGACCTCGTAACAGGTCATATGAATCAGTTTTTCTGTAAACTCAAAACCTAGAGGAGAGCTACTGAATATGACAACAGGGCTGTTGTCGTATCCAGGAGTGTTGAAAGGAGGTAGAATACACACCAGCATGCGGAAATAAAGACAATTCTTAATGTCACACATTTCATGACCAGGGTACTAAATTACAAATTCCAACAGAATAATGCAACACCTCCCACTGCACTTCAGAACACAAACTCCTTGAGTAATCTACAAATTGTTGCTTATCCTACATGATACCCTGACTTTGTCACCCATAGAGAGTGACTGAGATGCGACGGGAAGACACATCGATTCATAGCATCTTCATGTACTGACACAGCACATGTTTCAGGCATCGAACAAATGCATTAAGGCATCATTCAGAGTCTGTTTGATCGCATCCCATAACGAATGTATAAGTGTAAGTCAATTATTATCCGCAAAGTAGTCATAAAATTTTATTGTAATCAAATAGGAAACTTACAAGAACATAGTCTCCTTGCGTTTCAAAGCACTTGCTCCATCGTTGTACAAGCTTTCTGATCCCCACATAAAAGAAGGTTCTCGGTTGAGGTGCGAGCCAGGAATGCACCGCTTCTTTCACTGCTTCGTCCTAAGCAAATCGACGGCCCGTTAATGCCAGTTTGAGTGACAGTCAGAAGGGGCAAGATGGGGACTAAATGGAGGATGATACAGTACTTCAAATTTGAGTTTCTGGAGCGTTTCAGCAGTGTGTGCAGCCATGCAACAACACAACACCTTTTGACAGCAATCCTCAGCGTTTACTTCGAATTGCAGGCTTTAGCCTGGCAGTAAGCATCTCACTGTAACGTACACTGTTTCTTGTTGTGCCCCTTTCCCCTTAATGTTCCAGTACTGAACCTTGTGCGTCCTAAAAAACCGTAAGTATCAGTTTTCCCGCGGAGGGTTGGGTCTTGAACTTTTTCTTGCACGGCGAATTTGGATGTTTCCATTCCATACCTTGCCGTTTACTCTCCGGCTCGTAATGATTGATCCATGTTTCGTCACCAGTAATGACCCTGCCTACGAAGTTGTTCTCTTCGTTACCATAGCGACCGAAATGTTTTTTGCCGATATCCAAGCACATTTGTTTATGCAACTGTGTGAGTTGTTGTGGGACCCATCTTGCACAAACTTTCTGAAACCAAAGTCGGTTGTGGATGATTTCGTAGGCAGAATCGTTACTAATTTTCAGACGATGTTCCACTTCGTCAATAGTTAATCGTCTGTCTAAGAGAATCATTTCACGTGAACGTTCGATGGATTCTTCATTTGTGGCGTCAAACGGTCGTCCGGCTCCTTCATCGTGTGTAACACTCGTGCGACCATTTCGGAATTTATCAATCCATTCGTAGACACTCCGTTGTGCCAATATACTGTTTCCGTACTGTATCGAAAATCTTCGACGAATTTCGGCACTGACACGCCTTCCGACCACAAAAAAAAAAAAAAAAAAAAAAAAAAAAAAACGGATCACTGAACGTTGCTCTTCTATGATGCGAACAGACAGCGGAGCAGCCATGATGAATAGCACGGCAGCGAAAACGAAACTAACCTAGCAGCTTGAAAATTCCAAAGATATAACAACAAATAAACAAAACATGCGCCATCAATGAAATACGACACTACCACCAAAATAAACAAAAATATAACTAAATTGCGCTTAATAATGGACTTACCTTCGTTAGAGTGTATTAGTGCTCGTGGGGTCACACTCCATACTGATGTTGCTGATGAACATCAGTTTTGAATGGAATTACGGTTTTACGAATTATACCCGTTATCTGACGAATATCTTCACAAAGTTTAATGATACTTTCCACTTCCGCCACCGTGAAAACGTACTGATGCTTACCATTTGTTTTATCTGCCAATGAGTTTCGTTGGTTCGTGGGCATAATACTCCAACACAAGGTGAGACCCAGCTACTTGAGTGACATTGCCACATGAGATGAAACCACAGCTTGTAGTAAAGATCTGCTACATTTTTTTACGATTTTTGAGGAGCACTACTCTCTATTTCTCTGCATTAGTCTCGGGCCGACACCATAAATTGATATTTTGTGCAAACCGGGCAGGATACTGCCGCAGTTTTTAAGGCTAACTTTTGCTACAGAGCCATAGTACTTAAGTTAAAGAGAAGGTTATTTTATTCCACGAAAATGATTTGATCTAGAATTCTCCCCAAATTCAGGTGAATGTTGTAGGATGAAGTCTGTATAGAGGATTTTTAATATATTTTCTTCTAAATTAATTTGGCTATTACACTCTTTGCTGCGTACTATAACCTTGTTCAAAAACTTTTTGTGTTAACCGTTCTTAAGATTCACGCTACTCCACTTTTAAATTCTGCACCGAACCT